>NC_141541.1:103302500-103520000 GCF_021556685.1 Rattus norvegicus | reverse complement strand
CTGTAACCTGTGGGGCAGGCTGCCTTGTGGCTTCCCCTTCAAGCTTCCCTCCTTACTTGCTGGCCCTTCCTACATTTTAGCCTGGTTTCTATTTCTTAAGTACGCTTAGGTCATTCCTCCCAGACTTTGCACAAGCCGTGCCTTTTGTCTAGAATGTTCTCTCAGTTCCTGAGGAGACTCCACCTTCTCACCTCAGTATCAGAAAGCCCCTTTCTCACTATCTCCTTTCACACAGTCTTCAGCTTCTCATTTCTTGTTATGTCAAATTATGATCACACTGTGTAATTATTTTTCTTGTTAAACTAACCTCCCACTTTATTATTCCCCTGAAAGTTGTGTGTAAACAGGGGCTAAATCTTTCATGCACCTAGTACAGTGCCTGGCACATAGTAGGCACGAAGTATTTGTTTATTCAATGGGGTGTTATGTCTTTGTGTACTTTGATGGTCACAGAACTCTGTCTCCTGCTCATGGATTTTACCAATAGGAATCGGGTTCACACATATTTTTTACCTAAGTGATAATGACTTCCTTGAGTCTGTCAGCATGGTGTACACGTTAAAAGAATATGAGTTTTTGGGCTCATTCCATTGGAAAGAGAGGTTCACATGGTTCTTGTAGGGCTTCTGAGAGCATTCTGGAGAACCAGCAATGTGCCATTGTAGAATTTCACCTGGACTTCATGAGAGAGGCTCTTGAGGATAGGACAGAAAGAAGAAAACATACAGTCTCTCCAGGGGCAATGATAAATCCGAGTGAGGGCTTTTTTTCTGAACAGTCATGGTCTCCCACAGGTAAAGAAGAGCAACTTGAATGATATGTATAGACTGTAGCAGGGTCTAGAGCAGGAGTTTGTAAAAGGGATCTTCACAAATGTGTGTGAATTAGGGGCGGGGATCAATTTAAGTACTGGGCCTGAATGTGTAAGAGGTGCCTTATGGAGATATATGAATTTGTTCCACCATTCTAACTGTTCCTGTGTAACAGTGAATTACAGATGCCCCTGACCCTCCTGGAACCATCTCCTGTCCCCATCACATTGCTCCAGCTCCACATGGTGCTGGGAGCCCAGGTCAATGCAGTCTGTGCTACCAGAACCTCCATTCTCTGCCCAGAAAGCATTTCTGTCACTTCTGAGCACCATTGGGAACTCCCTGAACTTTCCCAGGTCCCACACATGCATACAGACGCCTGTGTTTCTTTAGCCATTAGATGTCTAGGTTGTTCTTCCTGACTAGTTTAACTGAAGCCCCACTATCCTCATAGTCCTGTCTCCAGGGCACTGCTTTTCTTTGCCTGTCTGCCTGTGAGTCTCAGTGTTTATATTCTGCTGTTGATTTTGCCTCAACACTTCCCACTGATATAAAAATCAGGCCAAACGGCATTGGTGGACATGCAACTTTTCACCTACTGTGGGCCTTGACCTTTCCTCTTATGCTGACCTTTGAGAGTGGCATTGTTTGAAAAAGATCACAGAGTCAAAAGACAACTTAACAGGGAGCTGTTTCCAAGACCTGGTGGAGCTGAGCTCACCCTCTGCCTCCCTGCTCGAAGCAAATGCTGTACTTGGCAGAAGGGGAAACTCCTGCCAGGGCAACTTACAGATCCTCTCATTCAGGGTCTCTTGAAGGGAGAGAGAGAGGGAGAAGAAGAGGAAAAGGGGAAGGTTGGTTAGGGCAGAGGTATCAGTAAAGAACTTGATTGGGACATAAGCAAAAGAATGAGAGGGACAGCCAGGACACTAAGTAGGCCACTTAGGAAGAAGATGCCCACATGAGACAGATGTACGGTTTGTCTGGGAAAATTCTTTATCTTGGTACCATCTGATCCTTACTGACATGAAATTAAAGATCACTGACCAGTAAAGCAATTAAACTCTAGTTGTCAGTGGTAGGGGTTGGAACCATACTGCTGTTCTCAGTAAGGCTCAAAGCTGTCTACTGGTAGGCTCGCCTGATCCAGTGCCCCCTGTGGCCTCAGGTTCCTGGTGCTGGAGGAGGGACTGGGCCTCTCTGGCTTAACTTCCTATCCATTTCTCTCCCCTGCATTTTATGGTTCCCCTTTGGTCTGTAAGTTATCATCTTGGCTAGAGGTTAAGGTGCCCTTGGTGGGAGGACATACACTATGTATTTCTTGCCCAGCCAAATACTCAGTGCAGAGATGCTCCTGGACCTCTGCTGTGTTCCAACCTTGATTTGGCTTGGATAAAGGATGTAAATGAGAGGGTGGGGCCCAGTGTGAAGGATGGTTACATTGAGCATGTGCCTTAGGATAGGATGGTGCTTACCACCAGCTGGTTTAGAAGTTCAGGAAACAATCCTGATCACTAATCTTCATCTAAACACTGCCAGTAGACTGCATGTTATTCTGAGAGTGTCTCTTTATCCAAAAATTTATTATCGACAGCCAATATTTTAGGGCATGCTTAGCTGCAATTTCCTGAGCGTCAAGCAACGTGCTGTATTGTGGACATCACACAATGTCCTCCTACTACCCTGCCAGTCTCTCCCAGCAGTGACATATCCCATTGTCCTGTTTCCACATGCTTAGCTATGTTATAGTAAATGTCAATAGTGAATTAACCACCCTGCTGAATGCTTCGACTACGACTCTTAATTAAGCGTATTAACCCAATGTACCGTCATTTGAACAGCAACTAAAATAAGATTATATGCATTTTAAACTTTTGGATGCCCACAGAACATGAGATGTACTTGATGGAGCTTGAATTAATGCATATTTCATTACAATGTAATTCTCTATTAGATATTCCACTTATGCAGAGAGCCGAAATAGTTTCTGTTCTGCAATGACACTGACTTAAATGAGTAAATCACCGGGAATAATAATAATAAAAAAAGCTTAACTCTTTGGGAATATGAGTGTAGCTGTGCTTATAAACTGTCTTTGGGGCCAGAATTTCTTCTGTATTTTATAAAGCCCAACACCGGGGCGTTCAGGTGGGTGGAGTGAGAACTCAGGACTTCAGGTTTTCTCCTGCATTTATTTACTAATTTGGGAGGATGGAGTACCTCTCCTTTCCACACACTTAGCATAAGACATGGCTGATTTTGACCCCCTAGCAAGCCTTGAGACTGAACTGCCCAGGAGAGAGGGGCTGCTAGTAGCCTTGACACAGCCAGCGGGGCACGCCCACACGATGCAGAAAGAGACCTTGGATGCTAGACCCATGGTGCTGAACAACGCTCCCCGAAAGCATCCTGTGCAATATTACTAATAGACACTTTATGATTTTTATAGCTTCCGAGTTATTTTTGCGTCAGCGCTAGCATTCAATTATTTCCTGTTGAATAAGAAACAACACAGGCCTAAAGATGGAAAGGAAAGGCTGCAGTGGGGAGAGGTCTCTCCTCATGGAAGTCCTCTGGCAGATTGTGCTTGATGACTCAACGAGCCCAGATCCTTGCAGCAGATGGGTGGCAGAAGGGCCCACAGACGCTGCCTGTCACTCATCAGGATCCCTCCGAACTCCTACTATGTGTCAGTTACTCATGGGGAAACAAGATGAGTAAGAAGCAGGATAAGCGTGTGTATCTAAGGCCTCCTTTCCTCACTCACTCGCTCTCAGCGATATTCGGCATATTAGGAGGCTGCACAGATATGAACATAGAGTACATCACCACACAGCACAACAGAATCAGTTAGGAAGAGGAGAAAATACTCCGTAGTTTAGAATGGAGACGGAGGCTGATTATATCCAGGATGGTCATAGGTCTTTGGTGGTGGGATGGGGGTGGGTGGGTGGCAGTTGTTGGGAGCGATGCCCTTGAAGCCCTCCATTATTGATGTCATTATCCTGGTTAGAATTAAGTATAACTGCGTTCATGGAAAATCCCCAGCCAGCTGCAGAAGACTAATACAAATTTATCAAGATAAATAATAATATGATAAAGTTCTCCTGCTGACTAATAATATGACAAACCTGTGACCTTTCTGACATCCTGTCAACATCAGCCAATTCCCTGACCACACGAATACTGTGTCCTTGGTCTGCGTAAATGTTTCACACTTCCCCCCTCCCTCTGTTACCCATGTTATGGTGTAAATTCAGCCTTGGGAAAAAATAAAATTGTCGCCTTGATCAGACTCTTGTCTTGGCATCCTTCTTTGTGTCTCTTGTCCCCCATTCTCTTCCAGGTACACCCTTAGACCCGTCATTTACAGGTAGTGACGGTGGTGACATTTCAGCATGAGTCTTGGAGTCAGACTCAGGGGTTATTTGGGAAGAAGAAAGGGCAAGACCACTCTAGTAAGGAGCTAGCATTAGTTAAGGCCTGAATCTCAGGCTTTATGCCTGGTTGGGACAAAAAGAACCTAATGGTGGTGCTCTTATGGGAGTTTTTGGCTCAGAGACAATCTTTGCAGGCTCTTGGGTCCATGTTCAAGTCCTGGCTTCACTCTGTGTGCTGGGAGAGGCTGGCCCCACTGCTCTTTACTCTGAGCCCCTGATGGTGGCCTTTCCTTGCCAGGCCCAGGCTACCTGTACCTTGCAGAATTGGACAGATTGATTTTAAGAAGCAACAACCAACTTACTGGAAGTGGAACACTGAGAAGTCCATTGAGCCTGTTTGCCACAGGCAAAGGAATCTAAGGTTTTCAACAGGCCAGTGTCAAGGTCAGATATGATAGCTGGGGAAATTTTGGAAGCAGTATCATAGAGAAGAAACTGAATAGGGAGACTCACGAATCAGGAAAATTGGAAGGGAGCTGATGGCTTAAGTCACCGGCTCTCAGTTTGGGTGCATATTGAAACCCCCACAATGCTTTTTAGAAACACCAAACCAGGGCTCCACTCCAGGCCAATTCTTTAAGATTTAATCCAAATAAAATCCAGACGAGGTGGTTCTGTGTGCTCACTCACTGCAGTCTGTTTCTGTGGGTCTCTCCACGAAAACATTTATTTATGCAGGAACTTAATGGACTCTCTCCCTCCTTCAATATAGACTCATAGATAGGAGAGAATGAGTCGAAGAAGACGAGGAGGGGTTTGGCGATACTGTGGGGACGCTGATAACAAATGGCTTTTGGTGCTTATCTCACTGCACATCTACTGACTTGTATATAGGTATAGGACTTCAATTACTGTCTCATACTTATCCTTTGGATATGAATTTATTGTTCTCAGTAAACAAATGAAGTATCCAAAGTCCCGGAGACATTAAGTTAACGTGTTCAAGATCACAGGACAATGACAACAGCCAACTAACTGTCGTTTCTCTTTGGAAAGCTGGTAGATGACATGAGCATCTCTTTTGGGGTGAGACTAGATCATTGCTGCCCATCAAGTGCTTCCCAGTGTTTCCTGACTGCCTCAATTCCTCACAGTGTGTGTGCTGTACTGTGGTCCTGAGAGGTGCTTTCTTTTTCTCTACTGTGATCCCTGTCTACTGTACCTCAAAAAGAGAATGTCCTCATCAAA
Source organism: Rattus norvegicus (assembly GCF_021556685.1). Lineage (NCBI taxonomy): Eukaryota > Metazoa > Chordata > Mammalia > Rodentia > Muridae > Rattus > Rattus norvegicus. The sequence goes on along the minus strand of NC_141541.1, from coordinate 103,514,560 downwards.
TGCAATTTCATCTTGTTTAATCTTTCGCAGATGTCTACAAACTTTGGTTTGTTTTGCCAGATGTCACTCGTGAACCAAATAATCCTCCATGGCTGCCAAAATAATCAGAACCGATAAGTAAGACATTGTTGGTGGCTAGACTCACCCCTGTGCATGCTGGGTTCTTACTGTTTCTGAAACATCTGGAGTCACTACACAAATAGCCAGCACCCAAGATGCACATCTAATTGGTGATCTGGATCTCGTGTATAAAGCCACAGGAAGTTTCTTGACCAGAGCTCGAGGCTGAGCAGTGGGCTCCAGGAGAGAGGTGTGACTGTAGTTAGTGAACTTCATGACTGGCTAGGGATGAAGGATGCTGGGAATTCAGCACACAACGGAGTGTGGAGTCCTGAACTCTGAATCTGCTGCCCTCAGTCATCAGACCACATTAATCCCTAGGAATGGATTCTAGTAAGGGGCTTTTAGTCTATTTGCTCTCGGTCACTCTCTTGACAAAACTCCATGCGTTTCCTTAGCATCTGCTTCTAAAATTATCATGGGAAGAGAACCCAACTGTTCCAGCTGGGTTCTTTCCAAGATTGTACACTGGCTGAGAGGACCTTAGCAGATGCTATAGGAAGAAAAGAAAGCAGAGAAGAGGCAGCATTTCCCTCCCACCTCCATGCAGAGCAGGCTTCCTCTCATTGATTCTGTATTGAAGAAAGCATTTGTTACAGTTGTGAGCAGCACTGCCTTGGACAGGGGAAATCTCTGGGTCAAATATTTGGGTATGTCAACCAGTTGGATTTATTAATTTAATCATCTGGAAATTCAATTTTGATATCATACAGGTCTGTAAATAGTGACATGACTACAGGTCACAAAGACCACAGACTTGGTTCTCAGGTGAGGTCTAGGTCCATATACGGAACTTTTACCATAGCCAGCAAAGAGTTGGTATAAAAATGCAATTGCTGGATTAATAATCTTGGTTACTAGGTTTTGAGAAATATCATTAACAAAGGTGGTGTGAAACCATCATCCTGAGAAGTAACAGATGTCTCAGGGAGAGGAGAGGCTAGCCCAGGCCCAGCCTGTACCAAGACAGTGATTTCTCACTAAGAGTGAACACGTATGCCAGAGACTGATGGGTTCACGATCCAGTTTACTCCTTGACTTTCTTTATGACATCAAGCTTCAGTGTTCTTGTTTAAAATGTGGGCTTTATTGCAATGATCAGACTCTTAAGAGTTTTCCTGGATTAAAGCATTCATATATGCAATGGCCACAGATAAAGGACTCAGTAACAATGGCTTTCTCAGGAAGTGGCCCAGGCCATTTTCTTTAGGAATCAAAATTTCTTCAGATCACCACAGCACTGTAACTCACATACTAACCCATAATAACATCCTTAGATTTGTATAATTATAAATTATATAAAGAGGTTTGCTAGGCTGGGGCTAAGAGCACAGAAGGCTATAGAGTTTAGAAAACTTCACAAATAAGTTCACGTGTAAAGCCAAATGAGTTTTCAGGATTAAGGCAAGCTTCTTTACTTGTGTCTCTCCTATTGAACAGTGTAACAACGGAAGTCCTAGTTGGATGAATTAAGCAAGAAAAAAAAAGAAATAAAGGCGATTCATCTTGAAAAGAAGTGATAAACTGATCAAGGTTTATACATTGCAGTTTTTAAATAACAATCCTATAGAAGACTATCTGAACTAACCTAATCAGAAAGATGCAGCACATAAAACCAATGTGCACGAATGAGTTAACTTTCCATATACCAACAATGAATAAGACAGAAAGCTAACTAAGAACTTGGTCCTATTAATGAAATGGTTTAAAAAAAAGGATAAAGACATTAGTAAATAAACACAGGGAAGGGCCAAGAACAGAATGAAAGCAGACAGAAGAAACTGAAAAGATATCTTGCTACCATGTGTCAGAAGACAGGATTGTGAAAGTGAAACTGTCCACATTATAAGCTGATCTAACAAATGCAGTAATATTCTCATTAAATTGTCAAGGTCACTCTTTAAGAAAAAAACAAAAACAAAAACAAAAATTCTGCTATCATGTGGAATCAGAAGGGCTCCCAAGTAATCAAGACATGGACAACAAAGACAAAAGTTAGAGTCTTTATACTGCCTTATTTCAAAACACATTACAAAGCTACAGTGATCAAAACAGTGTGGTACTGCCATAAAGGCATACAATTGTGCAAAGAGACCGGAAATACAAATAATCTTGTGTCAGATTATCTTCCATGAAGTGCCAGGAACATATAATGGGAAATGGTCAGTTTCTCCAACAAATGACTTTGGAAAACTGAACATCTATATAAAACAGTGAAGTTGGATCCTTAACTTATACTGCAAAGAAAACAAACTGAAAGGGGATGAAGGCCTAAGAGTATAAAACTCATAGAAAATAAAAAAACAAAGAGAAAAGCCTTTGAGACATCGGGCTTGGAAATTACATTTTGATATGACATCAGGAGTAATAAAAAGAAAAATAAACCAGCTATGTGATAACAGACCATAAAACTTCACAGTACAGGAAACAGTCAACAGGAGGGAAACTCAACTTACAGAATGGGAGAAAATACTTGCAAACTATAGATAGAGCTATTGTAGTCTAATATTCATATAATCATATGACATATAAAGGAATCAGGAACAGACAGCAGAAACAAACAACTCATCTGAAACAATGGGCAAAGGACTGGTGAGACATTTATTCACAGAAGTTATACAAGACACTCGGGATCTTGGGAAAAGGTGTTCAGTGTAACTGCTGTACAGAGAATAGTGGGTTGAAGAGACGAGAACGATCAGCTCACACCTAGTAGGAAGCCTGCTTTAGGAACCCTCCCCTTGCCCGCTCATTTACCTCAGTGGTTTTTAACCTTCCAATGCTTTAATACAGTTCCCATGTTGTGCTGACACCCAACCATAAAATTATTTTCATTGCTACTTCATAACCATAATTTTGCTACAGTTATGAATTATAACTGTAAATGTAAAACTGTGATATGCAGGATATCCGATATGTCACCTCTGTGAAAGGATCATTTAACTCCCAAAGGGGTCATGACCCCATAGGTTGAGAACTGTTGATTTATCTAATCTGGTCATTCCCAAAGCTTCTAGATCTGGCAGGCTCTGTCTGTGTCAAGACATCTCTTTAGGGCTTGGATTTTTTCCTGGGCTTTCTGGTAGATTTTATAGCAGAATCCCCCTGGTACAGGTTTAGCAATACAGACCTTTTGACCCTTCCTCCAGAGAACCAGAAACCCAGTGTTTAGATGTAAGACAAGTGAACTGATCTCTAAGCATGTACTCAGGCATCTGGAGCCTTTCTGTCTTTGGAGGCCCTGAGAGGCAGCTCTGTGAACTCTTAGGAAGATTCTTGGCATCTACAGAATGGAGAGGGCAGCCACAGCCTATGGAGGACTTCTTAAAACCCATGCCTTCTCTGTTAGCATAGCTTTGAAAGTCAGGGTCAGCATGTAACCAACCGTGGCCCTTGGTGCAAAGTCATGACTCCCGTTGGCCTGTCCTTGAGGGTGAATGAAGAAAGGAGGGACCTGTGGATACCAATTAAGTGGCCTTTTTCATGAAAGTAATATGCAATAAATCAAAAGCCCAATCATGTGTTAGTGTGTTTATATGTATGTGAGTGTGTGTATGTAGATATGTATGAGAATGTGTATGAGTATATATGTATGAGTGGTTTGTGTGTGTGTGTGTGTGTGTGTGTGTGTGTGTGTGTGTGTGTGTGTGTCTGGTAGTCCCACTCCTTTACTCGCACTAGACTACCAGGTTCCTTTTCTGGAGACATGGAGGGTTTCAAGAAAGAAGAAAGCATTCATGTTGGTTGCAATGTCGAAGTCTTAGGGATGTAGCCTGTCTGGGCTTCTGGCTATTTTAAGATCCTTCATTGTAAGTAAAACTACACCTTGCTTTCTGTAATGTCTCCATTTGTACAAAGCTTGTGGCACAAAGAGAAAGCCATTGATATCAGTTTGGGTCCGATTTTGTCTCTATGTTATTCTGTGTCAGATTGATAAGCAGACCGGGTAGCACTATATTTAAAAACACCTTTGTGACTCCTAGGGAGAGACGAGGGAGAGGAAGAAGAGAGGGAAGGAGAAAAAGGAGTGAATGAGATGGTAGCCAGTCAGCTCGGTTTAATTCTATACTCGGTTTAACTCCTCCTCAACCTAAATAGATGCGCAGATCTCGAGGTGTACGTACACACATCTTAAAATGATTTATTAAAAATAATGACGCACCTGGTTGTACCCCACGGCCTCCGAGGTTCTTGTTTATACTCACAGCAGCCACTGGACAGAGGAAAATAATCAGAATAGATGGGCAATTTTCATGCTAAGAACAACCCAGAGCAGCCAGAGGATCACAGGAGTGAATTATGGGTAGTGCATCCAGCCCTGGGCGGGGCCTCACAAGGCACCTCTGTGATGGCGTACTGCTCCCATTTTGAATAATTGAAACCAGAGATTTGAAAACACAACTTGTTCAAGTCAAACAGGGGTTAAATGAAAGAACCAGGGGTTCCGATCCTGCTTTTAAAACAGACAGTCTACGAAGATGCATTGCTGTCTGTGCTACAGCCTGAAAGGATAGCGTGTGTGGACTGAAGCCACCTCTGCTTCTGTTCTCTATCGAGCTCTGCCGGTTTGCTGGTGAATTATAGACAGGAAGTAGTTGAGAAATCTGGGATCCTTCAGATGCCGTGTTTAAATCTTATTGATGCCTCTCACACAAAGCCCCCTGTTGACTGACACCCCCCAGGCATGGTATTTTGCTTTGCTTACTTTACAACCAACGATTTTTCCTCTCAGTCATCACTAGTAATTATTTGTGAGTCCCCTGGAATTCCATCATACTCTGTCTCACAATCTCCTCATTAACACTCCCTCCTGATGGGGAGGGTCTTTGGAGAGGGACCCTCCAGCATCCTTCTCGACTAGTGTGCATTGTCTGGCGTTGCTTTCCTGGCTAATTAATTGCAATTTGCACAGCTTCATGTGAAATGAGAGGCTGAAGGAAAAGGGTAACTTCCAGCTCGCTCACCTGGGAGAGCTCAGGGCTGGGTCTGGGGGCGTCCTCTGCTTGAATTGCAGGTTGCTCACTTCGCATTCGGTGGATAGCTATCCTCTCCCTCTCTGTCTCTCTTTACCTTATGCCCCTTTACCTTCTGCACTGACGCTCGCTTTACTTCTTAATGTGAATCAATTACTCTCCTTTTTTTCTAACGTTCCCAAGGCCTTCCAGCACACCATACTGCCACATCATTTAAAAATGTGAGGCACTTGGTGGACAATAGTGAATAAGAATGGGCAGCTGGGCTGCTCTCTGGAGTCATCGATGATCACGGATACAGTGATGGTTTCCTTCTCTGGCTGTGACGCTGAGTCTGCCTGCACTCCATTCCAGTCCCAGGCTTTGTGTTAGCAACTGTTGCTCAATTGATTGGCTTCTTCTAATTATTAATAGCACTCCGGAAGTGATAAATGCTTCTGCAAAAGGATGGTGTGGGCTGTGCTAGCCACAACCATAGCTTCCAAAGGGTGTTAACCGACATGGTTAAGAAGCAGAGACTGTTACAAAGTTGAAATCTCAAAAGCACAGAGGACGCAATATGGCAACTTGTTGCATAGTGACCTTGTAAACAGGATAATAATAAGTGACTTGGAAATCCATGTTGGAAGTCCCCAGTACTGTTGGGTCAGGCTTAGTCTCCTGTTCATCCTTGTGCATTGCCAGCTGCTAACACACTATAATTTCATGCTCGACCAACCTAATACAGCTCTAGGCTCCAGATTCTGTACACAACCAGGCCAAACCACAGAAGTTAAGTGCCAAGCAAACAAATCAGTGAAAGAATGAATAGTACTCCAAAGACAATGCCTACCACCAACCTGAAACACAGCAAGTGTCTTCTTGGACTACCTTAGACTATCATTGAACACAAGGACTCTCTTCAGTCCCTGCAGATTAAACATGAAGTAGGCATTTCTGGAGACCCTGCCATGGCCAAGCACAGGGGGGCCAGTAGAGTGTAGCTCAGAGAAAACAGGCACTAGTGGACACTTGGAATTTCTCAATAGAAAGCCAGATGGTCTTCTCTTCAGCCATGCTGTAGCCAGTGAGGTCTTGGAGAGACTCATGGAGATGCCATCTGGGTCTCTGGTAGATTTCCCATGATTTTCTACACTTTCTTCCGGGTTCTTGCTGTCCAGGGCAATTGACTCCCTACCCTTTCTCAGATGTAGCTCACAGTAATTATCTGCCCTACTCTAGTCACCAGTCCGTATTCATAACTGACTCAGAAAAGGTCTTCTGCTTTGGTCCGTCCATGCTCACTCAGCATTCTCTTAAGGCCTTGAAACCATTACCAGGGCCCTTTCCTTTGCTTGATGGTTAGAGAATAAATGGGTTAGTGTGAGGAACGTGAAGAAGAAAATGTATTGAGATGTGTTGACTTCCATGACAAATGGCTTTATTCACTTAGCCGTATTTTATTCAGTAAAACTCATCTGAATTTAAGCACTTCTGTGCTGGTAGCGGAATCATAATTAAAGCTTAAAAGCACTCTCGATTCTAAGAAAATTCTTGAAGAAATCCTTAACAAAATTCTGAAGACTGTTTCACTCATTATCCTTAAGGCTGAACGGTCTGCCCAAATACCTTTTGGCACTTTCAGTAAATATAATAAATTCTTTCTCTGAGGGCGTCTCAGGGCAGCATTAATTTGGTATGATTGGGAAGCAATTTTCTTTAATTAGGATCCTTCCCACTGTTCTTTGGAGCCTCTGCAGTGCAGGCTCTTTGGAGCAGTGGGCTCAAGGATGCTTAGCTCCTGTGAACTTCGGTCTTGGGAATGCACACCCAAGATGGGATCAGAGTGGGGGTCCCTGATGCCTGCTGTCTGAGGAACCCACTAGATAATCAATTCAGTAGAACGGGTTGCAAATGCGGGTAGAAGGCTCATTCTAGGCCATGCTGTATAATATCCATTTTGATGGGAGAATGAAAGGCACTGGAATAATTGTTATTTCCTATCTAGGAGTCTAAATATGCACTCCAGAAGCTGACATGTTGCTTGCCTTAAAGCTGTACAGGGAAAGCTCTACAGAGTAGTTGCAAAGAGATGTGAAGGGGGTTAATACTGGATACAAATTTGAGAGTTGAACAAAGAATTTCTGAACCTTTCTCAAATACATTGAAAATTTACTCATTTACCAAAAGCACACTGACAGACAAGTGCAGAAGACGATGCTGTGCAGGGATTGAGATCTTTTACGATTGTAATTTATTATACGAATTAGTGTTGTAGATTGTAAATTGATGGGTTTTTCTCCCAGCATGTACTCACACGGACAGGGATACAGTAGATACTGAAGACTATCCAATGTATGTGTTTCCTCCTAACAAAAGCAGTCCACCCTTTTGAATAGAAAACAAGCACGATCCCCTTAAGAGAGACACGTATAACTGAAGGGCCCTAAAAGCTGAGCTGCATTGGATCCTGGGAAACCTGTCTCTGAAGGGAAGGCTGTGTCACGGGATGTCATGCTGTGGGTGGACCCAGCCCTGCTTGCACTAGGAGGAGGGAGGCAATGATGACATTGCAGTTCTACGTCTCCTCCTTACCACTTTGTAATAATCTGCCAAGCCCCTCGCACGCTGCCCGCTGCCCGCTGGATCCCTTTGGAGGAGATCCATTATTGGAACACAGGCTGCTGCCATGTCTGGCCTTGGCAGGGTCTGGTCCAGAAGTCAGTGAGCTGGAAGCTTACCAAGTGTGTTACTCACCCTTCCTGAGCTATTATTTGACTACCTCAGATACATACTCAGTGCCTGTGGTCAACAAGATCGGTGCCCACAACTAAGACAACCTTCAAGGACACATAGCTGCCCCACAACCAGGATTTGCAAGATTAACTCAATCAAACTGCCCAAAGTAGGCAATGCTTAAAAACCACACACCTTGTCATAAGATACCACCTTATTTCAAAAGGCAGAGAAAGCTGAAAATGAGCTGCAAAAATCCCCACTGAGAGATCTATTTTTAATCACCCAGGCTAGGGATAGCAAGTCTGCCGTGGAGTCATAATCGGCGGGCCACACATGCATGTGCATATACACGCAAGTAAATATTTGTCTATTCTTGAGAGGATTACTCCCTCTTCCTGTCTCGCCTCTCTGGGAGCAAGCTGTGACAGCACGCCTCAGATGCTAGGTAACATACTCCTCAAATGTTAGTAATACCAAGATTACTGCAATAATACAAGGGATGTCCTTGAGGTCCGTGGCACTGTTACTTTGGAGCACTCAAATCTGCAACTATCCTATTTTCTAATCTTTATTATTTTACTCACCGAAATGACTGACACAAGCAGTTTATAAACACCCAGCAGAGGAGGCAAGGGCTTTTTAACCTTAATAGATCACCCCACTGTGTAGTGGATCCCATAGACTCAACACTAGGAGAAGTTATAGATATTTTCCTATTGTTTTCACCCTCCCTATGGTTCAGGAGACTGTGTATGGCCACAAGCACAGGAACATGTGTGTGGGAGGAAATTTGAAATTCTTTTTGATTTTTTCTTTTGGGTGGACCTACCAGGAGCAGTGGTTATTTTTTTTTAAAAAAATTCTTTTCTTTTCCTAGGCAAAGTATGGGAACCAAGGGCAGGAGTAAGTCAGTTGTCAGAAGAAGATATTCTGCGAATATGTAGTGGGAGAGGAGGGTCAAAAGTAATTTCCGACAGCTAGGCGAGAGCTGCTCTGAGTAGGACTTGATCAAGCCAATGACATGGCTTCATAACACGGTGTTGGCTGCAGCAGACAAATACTGGAGATAGCTGCGGGGTTCCCAGTTATGGTCCTTCATGATGATTGAGACCTTCTGCTGGAACCCGGGGCTTTCGGGTAATCTGTCTGCCATAGTTTCCTTTGGTGTTAAAAGGTGTCTACCTGAAAAGGGAAGTCTGTTTCGTTTACTTTCTCTACACTTAAAATGAAAAGAGATTTGTCATCCCACGGGAGGTGGGGTGCCGTTCTACAACCCAGGGAGAGATCTACAGCCATCTAACTGTCTACCACCTATGGGCCGAGATCTGAGCGGCCATCTAACTATCCAAGCAGTAGTCCATTGCAACCAGAGGCTCTCAAAATGTGGGCCGACACCCCTTCAGCAAACCTCTCTTTCTCTAAAAATAATTACATTAAAATTCATAACAGTAGCAAAATTATAGTTATGAAGTAGCAGTGAAAATAATCTTATGGTTGGGGGTCACCACATCACGAGGAACTGTGCTATCGGGTGACAGCATTAGGAAGGTTGAGAACCACCGCTCTGAGGCATAGTGATCAATTGCTGGTTCAGCTTGCAAGTTACCGCTGAATGAATGGCTTACCCATCAAACCCATATAACTCGTGCAATAATTATGATTCCAGCCTTTGTGTTGGACACTATTTAAATGAATGATTACTTAAAAATGACAGCAGGGAGAAGAATCATGTAAATTGGCTTCTTCGTTCAATGGATAGATCCACTTACACCTCATATTGGGATAATTTATGCTAGTTTTCTCTGATGTCATCTGTCGTTCAGGTCACAATGAGTCACAGTCTGTATTAACCGAAGGGTGCTTTGTACCCTGGCAGAGGGAAGCATATTATTTGGGAAAGTGCCTATGAATACTGAGCTTTCAATAATGGTACAAGAGATTATTTGCAAAAATGTAACATTTATTTCCCAAACAATTGAAATTCTTTTCATTCTCATGAGGCTTCGTGAAGGAGTGCATTTTTTTTTAACTAGTACACAAACAGTCAGGAATAAAAGAGAATAGGGGCAAGTATTTATTCTAGCCGTATAGTGCTCGAAGCAAAAGATAATATGTTCACATATATTAAGAAATGTCTCTTTTATAGGCTACACTATAGATCTTTTGGAAAATCCAATGAGAACATCTCATTTACAAGATTTAATGATCAGGATATTAACTTTAAAATTCACTTACAATGCCACCAAAATATAAGGGAGAATATATATATATATATATATATATATATATATATACATATATATATTTACAATGGTGAGACAGTAATCCATTTGGCTTTTTGATATTCTTGATACAGATTGGGGTCCTTCATATGTTTCTGTGTAATTTAGTGACTCTGACCTTTAGGGGGTAACAAGAATGGTACCCATTACTAACGTTCTGTCTGAAAAAAATAGCAAAAATGACCGTAAACACATTCTTGGAATGTGATTTTTTTTTGAAAAACATGTCTGGTCCTGCCCAGTCTTTTATATTTAGATAATTTCCCTGCTCTTATTATTTTCTTGTTTTAGTGCATGGTGGGGGGAGAAAGTATTATGTTGTTCTTTAAAAGAAAAAAGCCAACCAGATAATGATAAGGACAGCACTCTGAAGTATTTATCAAGATGGCAACACAAGGGTAAATGTCAGATGAGAGAAAGGGTACCTAGCAAACTCTTGAACATCTGTTTCAATGTCAGGACAGAGGGAAGACTGGATATGGGTAAGACTTGGAGGAGGACTCCAGAGATCAGCTTGGGAAATGGCTGTGATGCCCCTGCATGATGACCCCGACCAAGCCAGTGCAGCTGGGAGTCAGAGCTTGGTGGAGGGCTACATGAAGGGCTCATCCTGGTTCCATGATGTTTTAATCCAAGAATAGAAGGAAAAGACAGAGTCTTGAGTAATAAGAAAGGAAGATCTTTAAAGAATCATAGTTAATGCTGACATTTAGGACAAAGAAAGATGCCTCAGACGTCAAAGAAAGATAGCTCAGTGCATAAAGGCATTGCCACAAAGTTTGATGACCTGGGTTCAATGGAAGGACCCACATGACGGGAGGAGAGAGAACAGACTCTAGTAAGTTGTCCTTTGACTTCCACATGTGCAGCGGGGCACACATGCTTCTGAACAACACACACACACACACACACACACACACACACACACACACACACACACACACAGAATGCACTTAAAACAAATGAAGGAACAAAGGAACGCTTTTATAAAGGAAGAGGAACCTGGAAATGCCTGTCCAGCAAATCTGTGGGAAATGCCCAAACAGTGCAGAGCTGAGGAGGACATGGATAAGAACATTACAAGACTGAGGCAGCCACCGTCAACAGTAGCTGCTGCTGTAGGACAGATCAGAACAGAGCTGACAATGACTAACCCATTGTTTGGTAAAGTGGTGGCCCCTGGGGATCTACAAGCTGCACTGGGGAAGAGGGAGAGCCAGGCAGCAGGCTCAGCGGTAGAACAAACGAATAGCCCGTAAGATCAATGATCCGAGGCCTTTGACCAGGAAGGGACAGTGACGTGTGAAGGGCTGTGAAGTCACTGGAGGGTTTTGTTCATGTCATCGCTGTTGTTAATCGGTTAGGACTTATGAATTTAAAAGTTACTTCAGAAGATTCAGTTGGGAGGTTGACTACACAAGGAAGGAGACAGGGTAGAAGCTGATTGGTTTTGATGTTTGACAGATTTATGGGAACTGTTCCCACGCCATATCTTCTGCATTCTCTGTGAGGTAGAGGCAAGATCAGTTATTCTGAGCGAGAAGTCGGAGGGCTGGAGATTTGGGGGAAGTTGGGGTATGCTATGAAGTCACTGAAGACAAGATCATGAGATGTGGAGTGGGGGTTGGGTAGCGCTGGCCTGTTAGAGGTTGATGATCCAGAGTTTATAAGGACAGCAGACACCGGTCTTTATGTGTATGTGGTTCCTCAATACAACCATTAGACTGAGTTAAGGACATTAACCCAACCAAGCTGTGGTTGCTCTGGAAACAAAGGGTAGGGATGTTGCTGCTTGGGTAAAGGGGTCTGGAGCATCTGCAGGGTGGTTGTGAAATGGTGAAGCACAGGCCCCTCCTGGGCAAAGAAGAACGTGGAGGAAAGGTGTGTGTTGGGCAGCCAGGGTCTCTATCAGCTAGAAGAGGGGCCTCATTTACTGATGTGGTGCCTTTAACACAGAGGTGTGTTCCTTTGAAAGTCGTAACTTCTTTTTTTAGGCACTGAATATAAAGAACTTCTTTTTGATTAAAATAAAGGAGAAAGAGAAATGGATCCAAGTTTCAACAGTTTCCTTTCTCCTCAGGTTCAAGGGAGACCCAACAGTAGACAAACAAACCAGGCAAGTCCAGGCTAATACATGTTCTTACCTGAACATGTACTTCTGATATGCCAGGTGCAGAGGAAGAAGCTCGAAGGAAAAGCCTGTCTTTGCTCTTCCTCTGACTAAGGAAGCAGAGGGGGAACTGTCTGTGAGAGTTGATGTCCAGGTGAGGAGAAAGCAGAGGAGAAGGGTGAATAAGCAAACAAGGCTCAAGCAGGATCCTCAACCCTTTGTCTGTCCTTCCTGGGAAAGGAACTGATGCAGCTACAGGGAATCCTAGAACAAGTGAGCTGAGATGAGGGATCCAGTTTCCCTCTTCAGGAAACACCCTGGACCGTCACAGCACATCCTTTTCTACAAGTATGGCTGCCGAATCTCTGGGCTTCCATGGAGAAAGGGGCTCTGTGCCTGGCTTAACCAGGTGGGAGGGTAGGAAGGGAACCCGCACATCCATAAATGGAATGACTAAAAAGGTAAGAAGGGAAGGTATTTATTTGAAGCAAGCAAACAAGGAGAAAAATGAAACAAAAATTTCTCAAAGAGAATTCATTCGTTTAGGCAAAATCAGAAATCAAATGGAAACTATGTGTCTTTGAAGTCCAGTGTTACAAAGCACAGAACAGGGAAATGATCCTTCAAAACTGAGTCCTGGCCCGGGAGTTTAGTCTTAGCTTTTCTGAGCCTCAGTTGATCTACCTCAAGGACCAAGGGTTGCTCCTGGTCTGTGTGGTACAACAGAGAGGCTACCGAGCTCTGTTGCTGTCTGTGTCCCGTCCACAGCCACCCTGATTGGTGGGGGACAGCAGTCTTTTCAGACCCGTTCTCCAAATGCTGGAGATGTGCCTCTGGGTAACGTGGAACAAACAGCTCCCGATTTGTCCCTGAAAAGATTGTTGAATGGGCAAAGTTGGCGGAAAACACATTTGTAAGGTGCCAATCAATTCAAAGAGCCTCATAGAATAGACGATGAGTTTGGGACTTCTCAGGAGTGAGGCAAGGCTGCTCTCCTGTTTCTTTGAGAAGGAAGGTAAAGGCTGGTCATGTTGGGAGCTATGTCTGAAGCTAGGTAGCTATTTATGGCAGTATGCCGGACTTTATATCACACCCTCCTTGCATACTTATGCATGATTTCTGTGACCAAATTACATCAAGTTAAGGTGTCAACTACCTCCTGGTAGCCTAGGAAGGCACACCTGTTCCATACATGCCATCAAACAGATTGTTACATCTTATTGAATCTGTAAGGATAAACACATGGCAAATACATCTTAAGTTCTGGAAGACAAATTTCAAATGCACAGTGGATAACAGGAGCCTTTTTCTGTTGCTCAAATAACACCATGAAGAAATATTTATTCCTTTTGAAATAAGTAGCTTTAGTTTGGCTAAAAAGAGGACCGATTCTCACAGAATAAAACACTTCCACTCTGTAGTGTGGCTTTGGATGAAAACCTGTAAAACTAGCTTGAATTTCCAAGCCTCTTGAAAACATGGAGGTCACGTGAAAACGTGGGTTTTCAGGATGTGAGGGCTCTTACACAGACGCTCATGAAGACTGAATTGGATTTGGGAGGTTGCTTTTGTAGCAGAAGAACAAGGAGGGAGCTTCCTTTAGCTGTCACACAGATGCAAGTCCTTGAAGGACTGGTTCAAGATCACATGGCCAGCAAATCCTGTGATGGAAACCTGATCCACTGGCTCCGTATCTTGCTGCTGGCAACTTCTGGAACCGAACTGCATGGTCCTGAATATGCTGACTTTTGGTCTATTTGGGAAACACCTGACTTTTCCTACAGTGGGCACTCTATTCACTTGAATAAAGGCATATATATATATATATATATATATATATATATATATATATATATATATATGCCCCTCCCTTCCTCCCTCCCTCCCTCCCTCCCTCCCTCCCTCCCTCCCTCCCTCCAATACTCTGCCCTTATCTCTTGAAAGACTAGAGCAAGCGGTCTCATCTCTGAATGTTGGTCTTCATTTCCAAAGCAAGCTGAGATAACACAAAGATATGTAGCTGGGCTTTACTGTGTCCAGAGAGCAGAGGGGCAGTAAGAATGCATTGCTCTTAAAGGGACAGGATGGGCCAGGCCAGCTCTGACACAGCTTCTGTTTGGACAGAACCTAGGTAAGGCTCTTCTATGGAAACAGGGAAAGGCTGTGGGGTGGTTATGGGGAAGCGATATCAGTTCATGCCCTTGAGTGATAATAGCCCGCTCCCATCCTCTAAGCTCTTTGCTACCCATGCTGAGTACGGTTGTGGGAGTCTCACCCAGCCCCAGCAAGGCAGAGATTATCATTGTCATCTTCCTTATTTTATAGATCAAGGTCCAGAGAGTTCAAGAGGTTACCCCCGCCACACACACACACCACAGAGTTGGTAAGTGCCAATCGTGTGAACCGAGCTGTCTGACTCATGCTGTGCTGCCTGAGGCTAATGGGTCTGAACCTGGCTTGGTAGGATGTGGTGCAGCCGTGCCTATTCATAACACGAGTTAGCCTGAGGTGAATTTCAGTGAGGTCTACAGACAGAAGACAAGTTGATGAGACCAAATTAGTGCAAAATACTGAAATAAATGTTCTGCCTCTCCTTTGCACAGGGTGCTAACTGTGGGGCGCTCCTCTGTAAGAGCTGCTGGGAGAGAAATAGAAAGTTCACGAGAGAACGCCACCCCCGAGAGGCAAGTGGTTTGCTTATTCCCAAGAGCTGGCTCAGCGTGAGCTCATCAAACATGACTCTCCCTGGGTGAGAGGGGGCTTCATTTCCTAGTTTCTTCCTCCTAGTCTGTGACTATGACTAGTATCATCTAGCTGGATACCTGTGTTCACCCAGACCCAGCTTTCTTACAGCCTGGCTCTTTCTCTCCATAGCTCTGATGTCCTTGCTAACACCACACCCAATCCTGAGGATTGAGAGCAAGAATTTCCTAGCTCTTGCCTATTTCCTGTCTTCCCGTTAAGTACCACAATTAGTTACCTTGTAACTTCTCTTGAATCAGTGCTGTTAGGTCAATCTTTCTAAAAGCAGCCTCTGTCATTCTGGTGTCTACAAAGCTCCTGATTCTTCATTGTCTCCCAAATCGCATCCAGACACATTTCCCCTGGACTCAGAGCTCAGACTCTTGACAAATTTCACTACCCATGGCTACTCAGACATGGCCAGTCCTCAGTGTGCCTACCAGGCAGCGACCCTCCCTCCCCACCAGGCAAACATGATGCTTGTCCTTCTGGTCTTCTCTCTGAAAGTGGCTTTGCCTGGAGACAGTGAGTGCACCTAGTGTTCAAACAAACACTTATTCATCTTTTTGCTTGCTCCATTTGGACATTACAGCTTTTCTGTAGGACAAACGTGACTGCACTCATTTAATAGCCTTAAGAACCGTGGCTTGAAAGGGGGCAGGAGCCTGAGGTTTCCTATCTAGGAAGTCAGAACCTTGAACTGCATTTTGTTCCCACCCTTCCCATCCTAGAACCTGTCAAATTTTACCTTCCTCTCCAAGTCCAGCTCGAAGGCATCAATTCTGTACTTTTCCTAAACCGAGGGATGAGGGGCCCCCTCTGAGGTTGTACAGCAACTTGCTGACTACTTAAAACAATTGAGGGAAAGCCTGAGAATTCCTGCATGAGGCATTGGGCACAGTGCCAACAGAGCTCACGCTTTCAGAATCTTTTGAACATGACCACTTCTGACCAGTTTAAGAAGTGTTTTTTGTTTTCTGTTTTTCATATTGTTTTTAAATCCAAGCACAAACACATGCACACCCTGAAACAAGTGATACAAATAATATATATTTCCAATCCTGTAACGTACTCTGAAGTTTTAAAAAAACTTCTGGGTAAGAACCTACTAAACTGATTGGGAGACCTACTTCGGAGTCCGGAAGAGCGGTTTGAAACGCTCGTGCTGCAATCTTCCAAAAGCCCCCTCAATAGTTTTAGATGCTTGCAACAGACTGGACTCACAAGAGAAACATGTTCAGCAGGAATTTAGGTGCAGTTCCTCCTGGAAACACAAACAGTTCTCACAAGGCTGCATCAGGAAGGGGAGGCCTTGGCCAACCAGAGGACATTAGCTCCTTGCAGGAAGGCCAAAGGTGATATGTCACAGGGGCCATGTCACAGGGGGGCATCTTGAAGGAGTGACATTTGTGGGAACCAAAGATTCAGGGAGAAAGATTTCTCAAATGCTGTGTCTGAAGACCGAGAGCAAACTTACGTGCTCATCATAATATTAGATATACTGGGAAATCAGCGGGAATTTAAAAATAATAAAAATGCAATAAAATTTTCTGTCTCTATCTGCATAGAGAGTCTGCAGGCCTTCAGGCCTGTAAACCTGTCATTGAATTTAGTATCATTTCAACTTTATGAAGCACTTGATGTTTGCAAAGCGCTTGTACAATTACCAATTACCATAATGTGTATCTTCTGAGCATTGTAGCTCACAAAGGGCCCGAGGACTTCAAACATAGAGTGAAGGGAATTTCTTTTTGCTCCAAAGGAGAAACCTTGGTCAAGTCAATTAAAGAGAAGGCTTCGGAGCTCGTATGGCTGGAGCTGCGTAAGAAGTGGGGTGCTTACTTGTGGAGATCCCTTCATCACTCAGCACCCCGAATCTGCAATGCCAGCAGCCTCTCCTGACAGAGTCCAGCATGCTACACTTGGGAGGACCCGGAACGACTCAGTGCACTTGGAACAGGAGAGAGACCGGCCTTCTAACCCAAGCCTAGGCCAGCAGGTAGGATGCAGAGAACAGTTTTTACAGTTGTTAGAGAAAAGCCGAGAGGATAGCACAAAACCGTCCCAGACCGTTCCAGTGACCGCTCCTTGGCACACACTGGTAGCTCAGGCATGGGCTAGCATAGCATCCTGTGTTCTGGCTGTGTTTACAGGCAACACGTCAATGAAACCCAGTACACTGCTGGATTTCAAGGAATTTTGAGGAAATAGCTTCAAGGGGTGTCAAAGGCAATGGTTTCAGGATGTGTCTGCTTCCTTTGGGAGGAGGGTGGCTCCCCTGTGCTTCTTCCCCTACTTTTGAAAGACAACAGCACTAGCTCTAGTATAGGCAACAGGCTGCCCTAGGGGCTGAGTATGACTGAAATGCTGGTGACATTGTAGTTTACCTGCTAAAGAGCAAATAAAAAGCAACCTTTCATTGAAGGTGAATTTTGACCCACACATTTTCTGTTAGCTTAGCTAAGGCCTCTGTCAGAAACCCTGCAGCCTCTGAGAGTAGATTGTGAGCTAAATGCAGCATCCACTGGCTGTGGGCTTAGCTGCATTCTACTTGACCTTGACTGGAATACTTAGACCACTGGATCATGTTCATTAGTGGAAATCTAAGAGTCGATCTCTTCATGAAAGGACGCTTTTGAATTTTAACACATCTATGCCTTAGGATACATGTCGAGGGCCCCAGCATACCATTCAAAGCAGAAATTAGACTGTCACTGCCCTAACTTTTACCCAAGCAGGAAACTGGTGGGTGTTTGGGAAACGACTGTCTGAGATCACTTTTTTCTCCCTGTCACATCACTGCATACATCTGGCCACTAGTCGTGTTGTTATCATATACCCAAGGTACTGGGTGACTCTGTGTTTAAGTATTCTTCTGCTTTCAAGAAGGAAAATCATTTTCTTGCCATGATGATGTGTGTGACTGACAACCTGTATGAGGATGTTTTGGTCTCACTTCCGGTTTTATCAAATACCTGGCACCTGCTGGTGATTTTGCAGACCTGCCAGAACCTCTCATACCTTTAGCCTCCTGTGAGATCTCACTGCCACTCAGTTCCCAAGTCTTCTCTCCACAGGGCTCTCCCTGTCTTGCCTGAGCTGCTACTGATTACATCCGTTTATGGCTTCCACAACTCCTCTATGTCCCAGTTTTCTGTGCTGCCAGAACTCATCTGTTGAAACCTAACCCCCAGAGCAGCACTGGGAGGTGGGGCCTTTGGGAAGTGCTTCCTGTTAAAGGGCTCTGTTCTCATGAATGGGACTTCCATCCCTATGGAAAGAAAGGACCTAATGATTGCTTTACTTCTGTGGCTTCAGGAGAAGTTGTAAGATATACCCTGCCCCCTGTCTCCAAGGAATAAAAATCAAGAAAGCGCAAGTGAAACACCTATACTTTTTTATGAAGGAAGACATTGAAACCAAATCCAATCCTGGAAGTATTCAGTGTGTAGGTACCTGATACATGACTCACGGGAATGAATGAAAGACACTTTGGTTCATTTTTAGACCACAAAGCCATCAGATAACGTATACATCAATAACAATAAAAAAGAACTCTTCCTTTCTTCTCCTCTTTCTCCTCTCCCACCCTTTCTAAGACAGGGTCTCCCTGGAATTCATACAGAACTTTGGTCTTGAACTCACAGATGCTCACTTGCCTCTGCCTCCCAAGTGAGGGGATGAAAGGCACCCACCGCCACGTCTGCTGAGAATCCTTACAGTAACAGTCCCTGTGGAATGTTTAAGCGCATTCCTCACTGGAAATTAGCTTGTCCCCTACAGACTGGCATCATCTCTTCCTTCTGATTCTCCCTCCCTTGCAGGCTTTCTGTTATCCATGGATAACCACAGCTGTCACTGTTTTTCCATCTTGCTATCCTCCTTGTTTAGACCACTCAAGCTCCCTTCTCGTCATTGAATTCCACTTTAGGAAACCTTAACTCCTCCACGGACCCTTCCCCACATGACTGAAAGAGCGGTAATCATCACTCCATCAAGCCCTTCCTCTGTTAAGCGTCCACGCAGTTAGCTTCGTCCACACATTTAGGAAGTGGTATAACATCACTGAGGGGGTGTCATCAACATCTCCACCCAGCGAAGGAAGCCTTCATTAAGGGTTGTCTCTGCTGTGGGGGCTCTACAATGGCTTCAAATACAGACAGGCGCTGAGGAACTGCTGTCCTCCAGAGGCGACAGGCTCTGTCTCCTTCAGGTGGGAATCCATGCAGCCAGCGGCAGCCATCCATGCTGATAATGTGTCTCTAGTAGTTCATGAATTTGTTGGCAACTTGAAAATGCCCTGGCTGCCACAGTTGAGGAGTGACTAAGTAACAATTAAATTTTAAACAGAAGACACTAGCCCCCACCGGGAAGAAAAACTATGAAAACGAAAATTCAATACTGGCAACACTGAGGCAGTATGCATTTGATTTTTTGAAAGACTTTCCATTTTTTTCCCTTTGAATATTTTTAAACCGAATGACACAGTCTAACCTAGAAATCATCAATATGACATCTCATCACTAATGGTGAGACAGCACAGCTTCACCTGCAAGGGGCAATTGAAAGGCTTCCTTTATCACGGAAGGTACAAGAGGAATAATTATCATCAAAGCCTCGTATTTTGCTTCCATTGTGGGATCAAAGAATTGTGGCACTTCTCTATCAAGTCCGAATTGCTCTCCGTGGTGTAATTTTCAGAAAAAAAATAAATAACTAGAGGAGGATGGTTTGTAACTTAGGAAAAATTATATGTGAAACAACTGAATGTGTGTGTATCAGAGAGAGTGAGAGAGAGAGAGAGAGAGACAGAGAGACAGAGACAGAGACAGAGACAGAGACAGAGAGAGAGAGAGAGCGCAGCTTAGTTCCCAGCCTGACTGGAGATAGAATGAGAATTATGGCTGGCTCACAGGCTAAGCGAAGACTTTTGCTTACAGAGACTGAGTCTTCCTTACGCTATTAAAATACTGCTGTTGTAACTGAACACTGGTGCTGGGATATACAATAACGGCAGTCGGGCAACTCACAGACGCCAAGTGATAATGAGCATTTGATGCACTGGATGATGCTGTTCTCTGAGATCTGTGGCTGACAATAAGTAATAAAGCTAACAGAACTCTACTGTTTGCTAAGCATCACTCCAACTGCCCCAAGTGAATTCTTCTAATGATCAAAACCAGCCAAACTATTATGTAACTAGTCCTGGGTAGACCACAACAGCAAATTGTAGTTGATTTAAGCCAAAAGGCAACGGAATCACGGTTGAGAATCAATGCCCAACCATTAAAGCAGATCTCTATTTGATAAAAAGTAACAGTGGGACATCTGAGTGTACCTTTCTTTATTCTAGAAAGGCCTTCCTAAAAGGATACGATAAACCAGAAGTCTTCAAACAAAACCATATTAGAACACAGGCTCTGTGGAATTTGTCCACACCATGTAGCTGCAGCCTAGGAACCCACTAGCCCATGGAAGTCTCTTGATAATTATGCAATAAATCAAAAAAATGAAAGAGTGAGGGATGTCTAAGAGAGTGCTGTAGATTGGGAAAAATACTCAAGGGATTACTTTGGTCTCATAGTTTAAAGGAATTTGTGAATTGATTTTCTATAAAAGGAAGAGCTATGTTCTGACTTCGTGGTTGTATTAATCTCAATTTTCATTTTGTTTGCTTAAAGTGAATATGAAATGAGAAAGAATTCTTATCTAATAGAGATATTATTAAAAACATGTTTATGGGAAAAAGAGAAAAACATTGTAGTGGGCTTTAAGTTCACATAAAACCCTAGGACGGTTGTGGAAAACTCGGTCACCATCTTTGGACCCTGATTTTCACAATCAGGGTGGGAGGCTATGGTGTTTGGACAACAGATCAGAGGGCTAAATCTGCAGTCACATGTATTCTGTAGGAGAACTTACTCCAACTATGCAATTAGGCTGTTAGGGTCTTACACTCATTGAGTGTATTTATTGTTTTGGTTCTGCAATGCTACTGAGTGGATTGCTTTCTGCAAGAGGCATTTAATAACTGGTCAGCTTTCTCATGGAGTCAGACAACATAAGGGATAACATGCATTCATCCTATGACATGGGAGAAGGAGGCAGGGAAGACCCAAGTTATGACTTAAACATGGCTGTTCTTGTTACCCTGTTCAAAGTCCCTTGTGCTGCTTCCACCAAAAAGTCACGAGAACCCAAAGATCTAGGAAGCTAGCTTTTTCTTGAAGTTAATTTTACTTTGTTGTTATTTGAAGTCTAAAGTCAAGAGCTAGACACAAGCTTTTCCAACAATGGCACCTATGAATGCCCAAGGGACTGACTGAGGGGTGGGGGACAGCTGTCTAACTCCTGCTCCATGCAAGAAGACACCTTCTGGCCAGCTTCTTGGGTGAACAGATGCATTCTTCTTCCATTAGAAAGCCACCATGGAGATATTCATAGAGGGCTTTCAGGAAGTGGACTACTTTTGCTTGTCTTAAGTATGTACCAATCATGGTGCTTCTTGAAACCACTCTGGGATCATTTGATTACATTTGGCAAGCGAGAGTGACAAGTGACGGTAATCTGTAGCTCTTTTAAACACATTCCCTCTATTCCCATGTCTCTTTCTCATTGGTGGTTTCAAAACAATTTGGGGCCAACACTCACTTCAACATGGTGGGGAATAGCAGAACCTCATGAGTGACAACCATGCCTACCTATCATGTTTGCCTCTGAAACCTAATGTGTCAAGTGGCACATAGTGGGTACTTGTTAACGTGTTACTTACAGTTTCTGTTATCTTTTCTACTTGCTAATGAAAATAAAACGTGCCACATCCCCAGACTGGTAAAGATTTTAACGAACTACTAAAGAAATAATGACATTAAAATCACTAAAAACAGTTCCAGAGACCTAAAAACATCCAGAGATGCAGCAATAGCATCTCACACAAAACAAAGATAGCAGAGCTCAGTAAATGGATCATGTGAGCCAAGAGCTTTGGGGTCTTCTGATGGGCACATTGAATTGACTATGTTATTGCTTTTAGGTCAGTCAGCAACACTGGATACCTCAGAAGAGCCTTTCCCTCCTTTGGGCTCAGTGGCTTCTTTGTAAAGCAGAGGTCCTTGTCCATCTAGAACACTGTTTAAGGCAAACTCAAATCATTCATGAAGCACTACTCCAACAAATGACTCAAAGCTGCTTCAACCAGTCAGCATAGGGAAACTCTGCATCGTGGGAAATCATCATTTGGTATGGAAATTGCTGCTCATAATATTCATATCTGGGATTTAACATAAGCGTGACTGTATGGGATAGAAAGCATTCTGCCAAGTTTTGCAAGAAGTTTTCTTTCTTTCCTTATCTGCCCCCCACTATGATTAGTATACTGTTTCATTTAAGTCCCTTAAAGATGTGGTCCAAAATAGTGTGGGAGAACAACAAAGATACCAAATGTTTACTCCCTCTGGAGCGGAGTCTCGACCATTTATACTTCAGGGTCCCACATCGTGACTCTTATAAAGGACGACATTTGATTGGGACTAACTTACAGTTCAAAGTGTTAGTCCACTGTCATTATGGCACAAGGCACGGCGGTGCACAGGCAGGCATGGAAGAGAGAGTGCCACTGGGCCTGGATTGAGCATCTGAAACCTCAAAGTGCACCCTCAGTGACACACTTCATCCAACAAGGCCACGCTAACTCCAACCAAGTCATGCCCCCTAATAATGGCACTCCCTGTAACCGCCAGAATTTTCTGGAATTTATTACTGGGTAAATTTGCCATCCTGTTGTTATCGCTGAACATTCTTCATACTATGTAAAATGCTGGCAAGCGCACGCTAAGCTCGTTGATGTTGGCACAGGAGAAGTGCTCAAAATGATTTTAGGCTGCCCTTTTTTATTTTGGAAAAGGTCATTTTTTATCTCGTGTCATTCGCTTTTGTAGGACTAATATATACACATGCTTAAGGAGAACGATGATAAATGACAGAATGGGAAAAGACTGTACGAAGCAGACAGCCCAGCAGGACCATGAGTCAATGAAGAAGCCATGCAACTCATGATTCCCACACCAGCTGTAACACCCGGAAACTAAGCAAATAATTCTATGCAATGTCTTAAAATATGAATAAGGATGCATCAATTTTAGCTTCTAACCTGCTCATTAGATGAGCTTGTCTGTGAGGTTGGTAGGCAGTTCTAAAATTTGGGGTTTGGTCTTAATAGAAGCAACTCGTAAATGGTGGGATAAGATGCATTTAGTCACCCACACAGAGCAGATGTAGATCCTAAGCCAGGGCCAGACTGAACATAGCAGTTCAGTTGAGTAGTGGACCATAAAGTGACTACGTGTAGTATCTGGGTCATTTGAGTTTATCCTTTCAGAGGATGGACGGCTTTCAACCATAAAAAATAATCCTCCCTTGTATGAAATAGATAATCATCTTAATTCAACCAGAATCTTAGCCATGAAATTTTGAGCTCCTGTTTTATTAGTGAGTTGTGAAATTCCAGTACTTACAGTAGAAAATTAATGAAACGGATAAACAAACAAACTTGTTTCTTTCTCCCTATATATGGTAGGGACTAAGGAAAATCAATCATAGACTTCATATCGGTTAAAATACCTAGAATCCAGGTCAGCTGTGTATGTCTGTTTGCGTCCAAAGAGTGAGATAAATAGGTTAAGAGGCTATGGGTGGGTGTCTACATGGGGCAGCCTAGATAAAAATTACTTGGCCTTGTCCTGCTTGAAGGCTCACTTAGTAACCTTCAGATAATTAATAGACATTTCGATGTTTCAATACCTGAAGTGAAGGTGCCCTATATAGAAAACATTGCCTGCTTGTTTGCTGCCTGTCTGGTATTCATTCATTCATTCATTCATTCATTCATCTTTCATTTATTCATTCATTCAACAAATATTTATTGAGTAGGAGTCCCCTTCCTGCTATGCTATTAGAACAACCACAGAACAAGAACAGACCCAAATCTCAATCCCCAGAAAGAATATGTCTTTACCAGAGGAGGCAATTAAAACAAAGTACATGATATATTGGAAGGTACCATTGTAGGAAAAGTATAAAGCAGAGGAAAAACTAAGTGAATGCTATGGGCGCTTGCTAATAGAGCTGTGGTGGTCTTCAGGCAAGAGGAATGAGAGAGAGAGGAAGGGCAGGGACATTTCAATCTGAGGGGAGAGCCAGTGAGAAGCTGGCCCTGACACATGCTGGGCACATGGGGATAGGCTGTGACTTTAGTCTTCTCCTGGCTAGGACAGGACATTCCTCCCCATGAGCACATGGAAATCTAGAAGTCTGATGTTTGTTTACATTTCAGCTTCCTTTGAGCTTGGTTAGACTGAGTCTAGTCTCTTAGGAGATTGGAGTACTTAAAGTCCCTTGGCTTTCTACTCCTGAAAAAATATGATTTGTTTCCTAGTGTTAAGAACTGAACACAGGACCTCATACATTTTTTTACTGCTTTCCTGTTGAGCTATATTTCCAGCCCAAACTTTGAAGACATGACTTGGAAACTTAGCGGCTCTTTCATGGTGGTGTTCCCTGTGTGACCAGCACTGACCTCTTAACCCTGATATCAAGTGAGTATTGTCAACAGGTATTTGAGAGGTGAGTGTACCACACTGTGAGGCATCAGCATGACTCCTTGTCTTAAGGACAACTTCATGAACTTCTTGAGACATGGGGTTTCATAAGTAGAGTAAGAAAACCACTCACTGCCATCTAGGGTTTTGGAGAGATCTGGGCTTGAATCATCGGATCGAATGTTACCAGCTGTGGAATGTGATGTGAAGTTATACAAGTGATCTGGGAGTCTGGAGTTGTCACAAGGAAAGGAATAAGAATTCCAACCAAGAGTGGTTATGACATCCATGAAGTTCGGTGTGTGATAGTGCTCTGGGGCTTAGTAGCATCTGTTCACCTATCATTCCCTTCTGTCTCAATTTCTTCTTTCTGCTGCATGATTCAGAATCACTACCCATGTTGAATTGTAACGAGATTGTCACTAATCATCAATTTTGGCACCACACGCTTCCAACAACACAGTTGAACAGGAGAACCCAGGTTACCGTACTGAGGCCAACCTTAGAAATATAGAAAGCTAACCAATGGTCTCTTCATGTGTACTTTCAACTCTCTCCTCCTCCAACTTCCTGCAGAGCCTAAGAACAGAGTGAATTTAAAGCCCCCTCACTGTACTCTGCTCGGCCAGTGCTCATCTTCATTAGGTATGCATTTGTGAGACACCCGCCCCCTCCCTCCCCACTGTAATTTTGAGGAAAACTTTTATGAGAACATACATATGAATTGCTTAATGCCATGGAAAAGTAAAATAATAGAATTATGTGAGCCCCGGTGGTTTGTTTTATTGCTAATAATGATGAAATAACAAGCTATTCTCGAGTCTGAACATTGGGTATCAATTGCATATGAATGGGGACTCTAATGGCTCGTTTTCTAAGAGTGTACCTCGCTAGTCAATTCAACCTCGGCTTAGATGTTGCTGCCAAAAGCATTTTGCAGATATGGTTGAACGTACGATCAGTTTATTTTAAGTAAAACAAATTATCCAGTGGGCCTCCTGTAATTAGCTGCATGGCCTTTAAAGCAGAACTGAAGCTTCTCTGCAGGATTCTGCCTCGAGATTACAGCAATAGCAGCACCCTAGCTCCCAGGCTGAGAGTTGGCCCTTCAAATTGCACGCGTGGTAGTTTCTACAACTATACAAGCCAGTTCCTTGAAATGGGTCTGCATATGTATATAAGCATACATAAATCACTTCCAGCAGTGGTTCCTGTTTCCTTAGAGAACTCTAATTCAGTTGTGTTGAAGGTTATTCTTTTTCTCTTGTCAAAAATTCCCCTTTTATGGAGCTAGGGATCAAGCCCAGGTCTTTTCATGTTAGGCAAGTATTCTATTACTGAACTACCTTCTCTGTTCTGTCAGGAATTCTCAGTAGGAAGCTGAAGCAGGCTGATGACAAGTTCAAGGCCTGCCTGGGCTATAGACTGAGTTCAAGACTAGTATGGGTAACTTAGTAAGATGCTATCAAAATTATATATTTTATATAGTTTCATATATATAAATATATAAAATATATTTTATATATTATATATAATATATAAAGGAGGAGGGGGACTGGGTATATAGCTCAGTTGTAGAGCCCATGTCTAGAATGTGAAAGATCCTGGGCTTAAACTCTCAGTACTATAAAATAAGCAAACGTTCTTTATCTTGCTTTAACCATGTGATGGTATTCTAAAGAAATGAAGTATCAACAGCTCCACGCTGTGTAGTCCATTTCTATCAGCACCCTAAAATTTCCTTTGGTCAAGCAAGGCGAGACAACTTGACTCCAGTGAGGGATTGTCCCTACATTGGCAATGACTGGAATGGCCTAACCTGTTAGGGTCACAGGGAACATCAACAGGGTTTAGAGTGGCCAATAGAGTGAATGTAAATGCTAAATTCATAACTTGTCTAAAAATATACCTATATCAAGAGGTCACAGAGTTGAAACGGCTTGGTATGCTCCTCTCCAGGTAAAACTCAAACCTTAACTAGGGCACACACACCCCCCCTGCTGTGTATGAAAAAATTATATTCCTGCAATGACGGCGGCTGCACTGCAGTTTCCAGAAGGAATGCACAGGAGGACAAATTGCCATGCAGAGAGATATTACAGAGAGGATAAATCTGCCTTCATTTCTACTAGGCTGTCCTTAATCGTATGGAAATAAACCTTTGGTGGAAAGTGAGATTAAAAACTATGACATCATCTAAATTTAGAGCCACTGCTTCGAGCAAAAAATTTGAGTGGGCTCCAAATTTCATTTTCTTGTCTCCGAGTTAATTTTTCTACTTTATTCCTTTTCCCTGTTGCAAAGCTGCCTCACAGCACTTTTCAGAATTTGGAGGACAAAAATAAGAAGCTCGTACCAGGTTTCTGATTTCCCATTTCCTAGCTGTGTATTTCATTAGGTGTTTGTTTCCACTGTTTCTCACACCTTCCTCCAAATTTGGTTACCAGAGACTGACGTCACTGGCAGGAGCCACTCCTGTTTCTGGAAGAGAAGTCCAGCAGGTGTATAAGCCTGTGACAACCTGCCAAGATTACGAATTCCCCCAACGACCAGGAAGGTTCCAGGTAAGTAATGAGGCCAGAGCAAGCAAGAGGTTGCCAATGACCAAGATACACCACTCTTTGCAGCGTGGTAGCCTGGGCTGCCCACACAAATGCAGGACTGATGTGAGGGAAGATATCTGACAGACAGCAGAGAGATGTGGCTGAGAATCACTGAGCCCCAAGCCTTGCCCTCCACAGTAACATGAGATGACAGAGCACTACAGGGATGCTTTCCAACTTGTGAACGAACTTCCTCTTGCTTACCTCTGCATCTTCTTGCCTTCTCCTCATTCCCTCTTAATCTTCCTTTCTAATTTCCGGGCCTTCCTCCAATCTGCTTTCCTTTCATCCCTGATGTAAATTTATGATATTTCTCACTGCCTCCTGCCTTTCTGTCATAGCTTCCTCTTCTTCACCCATTTGCCGACTTCTATCAAACTTCTAAAAACAGATCCTTTCTCTGATCTTACCTCTTCCTCTCCCACTGATGTGTTGTGGCTTTAATTGTTGCTTTGGGTTTTAATCACCCAGTGACTGACTTTTTCTTATTTAAAGGAGAGGGATTTTGTCATTGCAGAAAACCAGCTGTGAAGACCCAACACATTCAGTTTGAGGCAATTGTCTGTCCCCCCCCCCCAACATGGTGCTCTTGACTGGATTAGCCATGGGCTGCTTGCTTCTACAGGGCAAAGCACTTCAGCCTGATTTTTCAACCCTCAAACTCACATGGCAGAGCATGTCTGCATTCACAGTGATAGGTAGAATTGTAAAAAAAAAAAATTGCTTTTCAGAAGAAAGAGTTTACCTCAGTGCTCAGTGTTACTGGAGGGAAATTAAAGAGTGGCACTATTTTATACTATGAGAAAGCCGACTCTAGCCCCTCAACTCATTCACTTTTACTCCTAGCCCATCATTTTATACAGGAAACAAAAGTATACAGTGGGCCTCTGGGAGGTAGGTGTAGCTGGGTCCTGTCCAAGCCCATCAGACCAGCCAGAGACTGTGAAGGCCCCTGAGACTGTTCAGTGAAGCAGGTGATCTCTGGCCAACCAAACTGGAAGTAAGATCCCTCTGTAGAACAACAAAATAGATAAGTTCTTCAGAACCATATGATTTTGTCATCTGACATTGGGAAATACCGGATCACCACAAAAAACATGATGTGCCATTGACACGGGGCATGTCATCAACATCCTTGCTTTTTCAACCCTTGTCTACCATTTCAATAATGGTCTACATGGTTCTAGATTTTTGAAATCACTCCTGTTGATTTACTTTACCTTTGTGTGGTCCTTAGGCTGCAGGCCTTACTCCTCCAGATGGGGTGCAGAGTAGCCTGCCCCCAGGAGAAGCTGCCAGACTCTCAATACAAAGGATACTTGTGGTCAAATCCGTACCACATCCTGAAGAGCTGTGCACTCTCTGTCTTCGTCATGTCTTTATCCACCTTATTTGCTTCCTGGAAAGAGACCGTAGAAAATGGTGCATCTTAAATACACGTCAAACCAAATCCAATTTAACTACATCATTAAGGAAACATTAAAAAAAGGTCTAGGCATGTTCATCTTAATGCTGAAAGAGTTTTCAAATTATCTCAGAGATCTTTCTCTGTAGATGAGAATGAGAGGTTTTGGCCCAATTCAGTATTCGCTGTCTTAATCATCTCAATTTTATTAAATAGCTAAGAGATGTCACTTTCGGCCATCAGTGATAAGGCTGTTTCTGTCACAAGGTTGTTGTGGGAACATGGCAGTCCACTTAAGTCAAATCTGGGTGTCATTTATTTATGGACTACTGAGAAATTACTAAAGAACAGCCTTATAATTGTTACTTAGGTTTACACTCATTTTCGTTTTGATAGGTCACTATTAAAGGCTGTGATTGGTTTTTGACACCTTTCTGTTAGGATTAGAAACAGCTCAAAGAGATATTCCTGATGGGAAGCCGTTAAGAAATGTAGATATGGGGGTTGGGGATTTAGCTCAGTGGTAGAGCGCTTGCCTAGGAAGCGCAAGGCCCTGGGTTCGGTCCCCAGCTCCGAAAAAAAGAACCAAAAAAAAAAAAAAAAAAGAAATGTAGATATGATTGTTCTCCCCGCCCCCCCCCCACAAGCACCATAATGGAAGAGAGTAGGAAACAGAGACCAAAAAGGAAGACAATGTATTTGATGGCATGAAATGAGAGACAGAAGTAAGAAAGCGAATGGAAAGGCTCTGTGCTAAAGCCTTGCACTGTGGGAAGAAGGATCCTCAGGAGCATCTGAGACTGAGTGTTTCATTTCACATACTAAGGAAAGTGAATTCTGCACAATTGTGATGGCTACGTATACTGGACTTAGTGTGGATTCTCTGCTTTGTCTGGACCCAGAATTTCCACTCCCAACTAATCTATAACTTGGCTGATCTGGAACACAGAGAGCATTGTTCTGATGGATGCTGGTGTATGGGAGACCATGGAAACCCCACCCACTTCACCAAAGTCAGTCCCTTCTCAAGTCCAGGATGGATTGATTTTTTTTTTTTTGTATTTAATTTGTTTGCTGCTCTTTCCTAGTCAGCTCCATTACTGTTAACCACGAGTAGCTATATCCTGCTCCATGAAATCTCTACCAGCAAATGCTACAGCTCCAAGAAATGGGACTACAGGGAAGGCAAGTGTGGCCCACTGTTATGTAGCAGTAACCGTTTGCCAGAAATGGTGTAGCAGAGAGTCACACCAAAGCCAAACCCAAACTCACCATCCTTCTGCTTTAAGATCTCTAGTTTCAAAATGTAAAGCTTCCTATGTGATATTTGATATCCCACTCTTTTTTCTTCCCATTTGTCTCTAAAGGAAACGTAGTCATCTGTCTCAGTCTCCCTGTGCTTGTCTATGTCTCTCTGAGGCCACGTCCACCTAACAACAGCAACAGAACAACCGCTTCATACAGCAGTTTCTGCATCAGGAGGCAACTCAGACAAGCTGTTTTGGGGGTCTCTACTGCTCAGAGCTAAGGTTCCAGACAAAATTTCTCATCGTTAACTCAAATAGTTCAAAAAGCTTTGTGACATTTTCTGTCTCTTTTTCTGCATTTCTTTAAGAATGAGGACCTTGAGGGTTTTACCCATCAACAGGCATGGCTGATTTTGATAGTGGAATGGCATCTTCTAATTACAAAGCAGTCACTTGAGGAAAGTGTTAAAACCACAATATCCCCTCCCCTCGCCTCTTTTTAAAGAAAGGCTGAGGAGGTAAGCTGGATGGTGTTCGGAGGCTCAGCTGCCAGCCTTCAACAGCTCAGCTGAGTGACTTTGCAATAATGACAGTTCCTAGTTATTGAATGCTCCTTAACTTCCAGACAGCATGCTAGTCGCATTATCCAGCCATTAGTTTTTCCAATCATTATTTTTCAATTTCTACCACAATCCATCTAGATTGGTTGAGTTGTTGCTATTTTGCACTTCCCTAGAGAAGGGAAGCCGTGAACACAAAGTCACACGGTTAGTAAGAAACAGCAGGAGTTTGAATCTGGGACTGAGTTGCTAGACTCTAAAGATGATATTTCTTCTAAGTGTCTCACACTAAGCTGTGAAAGCAGTCATTCTCTAATAGACGACATAATTTTATAGCTCTTCTTTTTCTTCCCTCCCTCCCTCCCTTCTTTCCTTCCTTCCTTTCTTCCTTTCTTCCTTCCTTCCTTCCTTCCTTCCTTCCTTCCTTCCTTCCTTCCTTCCTCAGATTCTTTCATAGGCTGACCTCAAACTTCACATCCTCCTGCCTCAGCCTCACAAAATGCTGGGAGTATAGCATACTTTGGATGAGTTACAGCTACTGGTCTTTTTTTTTTCTTTTCTTTTTTTTCAGAGCTGGGGGCTGAACCCAGGGCCTTGCGCTTGCTAGGCAAGCACTCTACCACTGAGCTAAATCCCCAACCCTACAGCTACTGGTCTTAAGGAACAAAAGCCATTTGGAATTACTATGTTTGTATCACTGACCACTATAACAGCAGTAGACGCTTCAAAACGCATGCCCTTCAATGTCAGATGACACTGTAGGTGATTTTTGTACCTTGTAGATCATGAACGCATGCTTTGTCACTGCCTCTGTTTTAAGGACAAGGAACCCAAGGTGAGTGGGGAGCATGGAAAATTCTAAGCTTTAAGTTCTCCAGCAGCAGAAATTCTTTCATCCTCTGGCACATAAACAGGAAGCCAATAAGGGCAAAAGGGGTCTCTGAGCGGGAAAGCAAGGTCAGGATGCTGGGATGCTCACAGACACAGAGATGAACAACTACACACAACTTAGACTCCCGGGGTCTTCTCAGGGGTTTTCTGTGATCTTAGAAATTCTCTCTTGTCTTTCTTCTTTCCCCTCTTTCATTTTGCTTCCTAAGGCTACAATATTGGAATTTAGAAGCACCGAGGACATATTTCTATATAAATGTCTGTGGATGTTTTTTGTCATCTGATAGGTGCAATATATACTTCAAAACAACTTTGTTTTAGTTGACTGACTGGAAATGTTATTTATCTCACTACGTTGTAAAGAAGTTGAGTTCTAATTCTAATAAAATGGGGGTGGAATGTGTTTTCCCAGGTGAGAAAAATTCCACTGATGATCCAGAAATGACTGTTTTGCTGATCCTAGTTAAAAAATTTCAATACGTATCTTAAACATCTGTTGGCCCAGTTCTGGATCCATTCATTTATTTCTCTGGAGTTATTGATGACTTAATAACTTAGTTATGAAAGGCCATTAATAAATGAATAGAAATAAATGAGTTAGTCCAGTGCATGTTACGCTTGTGCAGTGGGGGCTAAAGATAAACGTGCTAAGGCAAGGCCAGCCTTTTCAGTCACACTGCAGTGGGGGCGGTATCTGATAAGGCAGTTTGGAGAACAAGTTCCTGGAAGGGTCCCAATGTACAGAGAACCAGAAACAGCCATCAATATATCTGCATTATTCTGAAATAGGGACCAACACATGCTTCAAGGACAACGGATGTGAGCAGTCATTGGTAGGAGGATCTACCTTTCCCTGGTGTTTTTGTTTATCACTATCGAGAGTTATTCTCTGTTCAGTTTCCTTATTCCAGAGAAGTGATATTCATTTTTAGAACAAGCATAGGATACAACATATCCTCACCTTTCTTATTCCCAGATGAATTCTTAAATGTTCCCAAGACCAAGATTTGGACTTTCTTCCACTGAATAACAATGATACACTCACGACCTTGGAGCCTCAGGTTTCCCAGCTCTGCATGGGAACTGGAAATTCAAGAGTGTTGAATTGTACCTTTTATTTGCCTTGCTACATCTAAGAAGCAGAATGATGGATGTATATGGAATTTCTGGCTCCTTTATTATCTTCTATTTCTGGGAACATTTAAAAATGGCTAGGCAATCTGATCTTTCTTCCTCCCCACCCCCCTTCAAACAAGGGAATAGAGTAGAGATTGGGAAATGACTGGGCACAGCAGGAAGTGGATAGTTTTCTTTTTACTGAGCCCTGCAAATGTGGCACAACCATGAGAGGAAAAATTATGATGCTCTTCTTTATTTTGGATTTATTTGGACCAATGAGGGGAAACAAAACAAAACAAACAAACAAACAAACAAACAAAACAAAAACAAAGGCTCTGGCCAGAAATCTACAAAAACCAGACATGGAAACGAGAAGCAAGTAAAATGATTATTATAAGGATTCTGAAATTATTTCAACAATGCTATGTGGCTCCTTCTGGGTTCCGAAGTTGCTACTCAGGAGGTTTGTGTAAATGGAATTGGCTTTGGGTATTTTAGCTTATGACCTCCCTCAAGAATGGAGAGTCTTATGTGGTAATCTCAAATTTATGCCTTGATTTACTAATTATCGGGGAGAGAACCTGATTTTTGCTCTAAAGAGAAAGATTCCAGAATTCCAAAGGGAGATAATCGCATTACTGAAGGGTAAAGGGAAAGCTTTGGAAGTTACCTTTTAAAAGGTCAACCGTCAATTCTCAGTCTCCACACAGAAACACTTTATGCAAATGTTCTCACCTGCCCAGAACCCAAATACATTCGTAAATGTTCCAAAGAAGGGAGTTAGGAAATGTATGTGTAAGAAGACAACATTAAGGCAGTTAACTATCAAAAGATGGGCAAAACTCTGAGATGCCTCCCAGGTATCTGCAGATACCCACAGCTATCCTCTACTGCCAGATGCGCCAGCTCCAGGGTAAGCTGGAAAGGAATGGTCCTGGTTCTTATGACTTGGGCTGGTAACGGATGTACATTCATACAGGAAAGAAAAGTATTTGGGTCAAGAAAATTCAATATTGGTTTTTAAATAGATTATCTACAAATTCTTTGATTCTACTTTCCTTAGAAACCGGAAACTAATTTCTCTCAAGTACCATGTGTAGGATGTGCTTAAAAATCTCCTACCTAATGAATACAATGTAGCATACAAGTGTTGTGACACTACGTCGTGCTTTAAATTAGGTCATTAAAAGGCACCGGGAATTTTTCTTTGCGTTCCTTTCTTGGACTGCCTACTCTAAAAAGCTGGCTTCCAACTGATGGCTCCATAGCAGGTCTACGGAGTGCTCTATGTGTTACCACGTAGTCTATTATAGATAGCAAGGAACCTAGGGTTTCTATCAACATAGATATGGATACTCCAGATCTAGGCAAGTCTTCCAGAGACAGTCATTTCAACTGACATCTTGTCTGCATCGGAGAGGAAACACTCAGTCAAGTTGCTTTCAAACTCTTGACCCATATAACTTTTGAGCTAATTTAAGCCATCATGGAACAGTTTATAATGAATACTAACTAGAACATCCAGTATTATGAACTCTAGATATAAAAGGTACTCATGGGAATTGAAAAATGATGATGCCTGTATTGGTATAGATCTTTTGCAAAGTATTTTTTTTTTAACAAATAACTTATTTGTAAGGTAGAAGGTTTATTTTTCCTCTTAACACTACATCAAAAACTAAACTTGGGTTCAAAATGACCATGTTACAAACTGAAGATTGAGGACAAAGACAAAAGAAAAAAAGATGGATGAACTGAAAGATGGGCAGATGGTCACAGAATGGCACTGTCTTCACTTCTTGGCACTCTTACCTGATATCTGATTTTTAGAATGGTTTAACTGGTATGAAACCCTTTTATATAACAGCATCTTTCTCCTTATGTGTGATGGTTTGTATATGCTTGCCTCAGGGACTGGAACTATTAGGTGATATGGCCTTGTTGGAGTAGGTGTGACCTTGTTGGAGGAAGTGTGTCACTGTGGCGATGGGTTTTGAGATCCTCATCCTAACTGAATGGAAGCCAGTGACCTTCAGATGAAGATGTAGAACTCTCAGCTCCTCTAGCCCTGTGTCTGCCTGGATGCTGCCATGCTCCTGCCTTGATGATAATGGACTGAACTTCTGAACCCATAAGCTAGCCCCAGTTAAATGTTATCCTTATAAGAACTGCCTTGGTCATGGTGTCTGTTCACAGCAGCAAAACCCTAATTAAGACACTATGCAAAATCACTTTCAGAACATGTAATGGTTTGCCATGTGGGATTACTGGTATCACAGATGTAACAGTGATTGGACTCAGTGATTGGGCAATCAGTAGAAGCTAATGATAAGGTAAGGTACAGATAAAGTAGAGACAATAATAAGACCCCCAAACTGACCACTGATAGATACAAACTTCGAAATAACTCAGGTGTTAGAATTAATAGGTAATAGGCTTTAAGACAGCTATAAGAAAGATCCTGGAGAATTTAATTAAATTAAGATAACAAATATAAAATGAAGACCTCAGAAGAAATATGTGAACTGTAAAAAAGGAAAGAAAGAAAGAAAAATAAAGAAAGAAAGAAAGAAAGAAAGAAGGAAGGAAAAAAGGAGAAAAGAAAAGGAGATTCCAGAAAAAAGGTGAATGCTATCTAGAAAGAAAATTCTACTGTATTGGCTGTTTGGATGCTGCAGAAGAAAATGGCAGTGAACTTGAAAAGAGATCTAGATTAAAACATCCAACTTATACAACCTTGTAAGATAAGATTTGAATAATAAGAAAGTACCTATATGACATAAGAAAAATTTATAGAGTAGCTTAACATTCTATGACTGGAATACACGGAGGGGACAGTGAACACAGAAAGCAGAATGTTTAAGAAGACAATAATTCAATTTTATAAATTAGATTACAAACATCTACACAGAAACCCAAGAAACTCGAATCTGAATTAGGATAAATTTAAAGATCAATAAACCATAGTCAGACTTCTAAAACTGAAAAAAAAAACTTAAAAGAGATGAGATTAAAACAGATCAAATTATGTTTGATATCTTAATTAGGATTTCTACTGCTGCACCAAAACACCATGATCAAAACTCTTTTACTTCAACATCAATGCTCATCACCAAAGTCAAGACAGGAACTCAAGCAGGGCAGGAACTTGGAGGCACGACCTGATGAAGAGGCCGTGAAGAGGGGCTGATTACTGGCTTGCTCAGCTTCTTTCTTATAGAACCCAGGACCACCAGCCTAGGGACGACACCAACCACCATGGGTTGAGCTCTTCCTCACTCATCACTAATTGAGAAAATGCCTTTTTGCTGGATTTCACAGAGGCATTTCCTCAACTAAGGCTCCTTCCTTTCTGACGACTCTAGCATGGGTCAACTTGACACAAAACCAGCCCGTACATTCAGCAAAATAAAGCAAATTCTGCTGACGGTTCATGAAAAAAAAAAAAGGCTTGAAGGCAAGGGTTACAATTTGCAAAGCATTAAAAAGAAAATGAGTTCTATATTCAGGGAAATTCCTCAAGTATGTGAAGGAGTATTGGCCAAACGGAAGGAGAACATGGCAAACCTCTAATGGGTGCACATTGCACCAGTAACTGGCAAAGTAAGTAGATTAAAACAAAGACTCAACCTGACTTAGTTGACAATTGTGTGCATGTGTCTTGTGCATATATGTGTGCATGCATGTGAGAACATATGCATGGAGGCATACATATATGTATGAATGGAGGGCAGGAGTTGATAACTTTAACTCTCTGCCTTATTTTTCTGAGCCTCGCTGAATGTGGAGCTCATTGATTGTCTAGGCTGGCTGGCTAATCACAGCAACCCTCCTCTCGCTGCTTCCAGACTGAGCGTATAGACACACATCCCTGTGCCTGGCTTTTTAATGTGGCTACTGCGGACCCAAAACCAGGCACTCATGTTTTCTCAGCCAACACTTTTCCAGCCTTTTATTTTGATTGAGACTCTCACTGTAAGCCAAGGGTGACCTTGAATTTTTAATCCTTCTGCCCCCACCCCTTAGGTGCTAGAATTACAAGCAAGTAACATGATTCCAAGTTTGTGCACCACCATAGATTAAATCCATGCCTTTAGGCATGCACCTCGACAACTGACCTACATCCTTCCTCCAGTGATTGATACCTCTGTAATATCACACCATCTATATTCTGCAGTTGTTGAGTGTGCTATTGGAACAGTTGCTGGAAGACACATCTTTTAAAGCATACAAGGAATGTTTACAAAGACGGACCAATCATAATTGTAAAAGAAAGCCACGCATATTCAAAAGATTAAAATATTATCTATTACAAAACAGAAACTCTTTACCATAGCCCAAATGATCTATATGGCAGATCAGTTATGTAAAAGATCCCAGCTTCTCACCTTTCCCCATGTCAGTAGCATTTCCAATGATACCTGATGGTACTTTTCACCAAGCCAGAGTTGCCTATTTAGCTCTTTCCTAGGATGTCCTTGGGATAGAATGCAGCAGCAGTGCCAGAATATTAGAACTGAAGCTAGCCCCAAGAAACAGTCCAGGCTTTATCTTACATTCTTGCTCTCTGTCTTCACCAGAAGAATGGTATGCCCAAAGTAGAACACAACAGTAGGACTCCTGTTGCACACTCCTTAGATTTTGAAGGTGTTACCAAGCATTAATGGGGTGACAAAATCACAAAAGCTGGCTCCAGCCTCTGACTCTTGCAGATTCATAGACTTTAACACTTCCTGTGGCTATTTCAGCTATGGCAGCATCGTTTCTCTTCATCACACATACTGTGAATGCTCCTTCCTTTGTTTTGCCCTGTATGGAATGTTCTTCCTTTAGACCTCCACAGGAACAAGAGTTTTAGATGGGCATCTCTTGTAAGGAGGAATTAAGAAGCATTGAATAGTAAGGGGAGGTGAAGAGCCTACTCCACTGTAACTGGCTGTTGACATACTGTGTAGAGTGTAGAGCACTTCCTACACAATGGAACAAGGCTTTTAGCTTAGAGGGTATGGGAGAAGAGGATTCCATGGGGAGATAATCAAGCAAAGATGAGGACTATGCTCTGGCCCTTGAAATGAGGATCTGTTTATATTCTTGACAGAACTGGCAAGTTAGACTCTCTGGGAAAGTGACTCACTTCAGTGCCAATGGTTAGGGAGACTTTATACAGACTAGACAAGTGCCCATGGGCGACTGGCAGGATGGATGGCTTTGGCTTTCACTCCTGGCTCAACACCTCATGGGTCGGTTGTCTTGGGAGTCTTCACTTTTTAAACTTTCATTTTCTCACTTTTACAGAGGGCTCTAGTAATAGATATCCTGATTGGGCAAAGTAAAAATTAAATATGATTTAAATCTTGCATATAAAATGTGTAGAATTGCCCCTTAAGTTGTAACCGCTACTCCCCTCTGCTTCCTCTGTGTTATTCCTGCTTTCTAGTGCATGAAGTTAAAGAATCTGCTGGTAAAAAAAATGTGGATGTTGGCCCTAGAATGCAAAATGCTAGTGCGGAGTTTGCCTGTGGGTGTGTATGACATAGGTAAATGTTTCAAACAAAAATGCCAGTGTCAGTCAAGGGAAAACCCAAGAAACTCACTTAGGGATATTCATTTTTTTAAAATCAAGATAGTTTTAGTTACAATGTGGTATTAAAAACCTTCATCTGGGCCACATCAGTTTCTGAGCCTCGTATTCTATTCTTGAAACACTGTGTGTTGTGTAGAGTTTACATCCAATGAAAACCAATGCGAACCATAAAGGCTCAGGAAATGGAGTGAGTACACGAGAATGCTCACTGCTAAGTGTGACGGCTCTGGGTGGACTTCATGTTCTGTTGTTACAATTTGGTTACGATTATTGGAGAATATAAACGATGAAAAGGTAATTCTTAGGTAATGAACCAAATGACCCTACTTTTAGCTAATTAGTCTCTCTCCCTGATGATCTTACCTATGCTTCTGAGCTCTGTGGCTCTGGAGGACCCGAGATAAGAAGTGTCATTTGGGCAGAGGAACAAATGCCTCTATTCTGCAACAGTAATTGCAGGTCTCAAAGGTATTCAAGGTGACGGCTTTTGGAGACTTGGCAGACAAGCATTTGCCCACTGTACTTACACCCTTCATATTTGACAGACATTTCTTTGTGCCTCTGCTTAGCATGAGTCTTTCTGGGTAAGAAATCTTATCTTTCAATCCCTGTTGCTCAGTTATGGCAGGCGTCCTTCTGCACTTCTCTGGACTCTTTGTGCCTTTGGACCGTCTGGAGCCATAGCAATCAGGACCAAGTGACCAAGGTTATACCCTCTCAGAATGGACAAACAAAACCAGACCTTCAGGAAAGACCACCAGAAGTCATAGAAAAGTGCAAGCCAATATTCAAGAGAGGCTATTCACAGAGGCTAGCACTGTGTCGAAAATAAAGTCATGCTAGTCGTGACAAAAATAGTAGTTGACAGAGTGGGGTTAGGAGAAGGGAAAAACTTCCGAACTTGAGCAATCGTTGAGTGTGCCCATCACATGCAGAGTACGATGAAACTCTCCACCGCAGCTCGCGTGCTGGCTCTGTTCACTATTCCCACCTCCTCTAGCTGCTTCTGCCTTGGTTGCCTCCAGCCACACTGGACTGCACGTGGCTCTGCTTGCGCTCACACAACCCACTGACTCGGAGCCCGCATCCTTGCTGTGCCCTCTGACTGGACCACTGCCTTCATTTCCACTCGGCTCGCTTCCACACACTTCAGTCTTCCATGAAATGGTACTTGCATAAGGCTTGCCCTATATAGCCAATGACCTCTCCTCCCTTCTCCACCCCCTCACATGCTCTCTTGTTATCCTTTTCTGAACTCACAACCTTTACATACTACCTTTTTATGATAGTTGTCCCTCCTTGGAGCAGAAGTTCTGTGTGGGAAAAGACTTCAAATTAGCAACATTTGAACTCTCTGCATAGCAGCTTAGTATTTGACAGGGGTGGGATCAATGACTACTTACATGAATGCATGCATCTCTGGTAAAATGGGGTGTTCTGGGGGTCAAATTACTTGGATTCAAATTCTATTCTTGCCTTCTCTGTGCCTCTGGTCATGTTATCTAACTTCTCTGTGTACAGTTTCCTTGTGTGTAGATGGGTTGATATAGTACCTATTCAGGGTTATCTCTGAATATAATTATCAGGGGTAATGCTTATAATATACTTAGAAGAGTATTAAAAACCACAGCCAGCATTCAATGGGCCGATTATGACAGACTGATGAAAAGGGAAGAGAAGTCCTGCTGAATCCTCTTAAGGGCTGGAAATTTCCATCACAGGCAGGAACTGTACTCCTGAGACATTACCTACCTCACAAGGGCATGCTTCCAAGAACAGAGAAGCAACTAGGAAAACTTTCTGGGGGTCAGGGGGAAGGGAAGTGCTATTTGTTCTTCAAGCTTCTGAGACATACACACAATCTCTCCCACTTCTCAAAGCAGCAAAGTCACGAACAGTGCGCATTTAAAACCGAATGGTTGCATTTGGAGCATGCTTTGCAAAGTTTCTGTGCCTGGCACAATAAAGAATGCACTGTCATGATCGCAAAGGGAATTGTGCTTCAAGCTCATAGCCGAGAGGTATTCCCTACAAGCTAAGAGGGTGGAAATTCCGTTATAAGCAGCCACCTTTAATTATCAATGTTT
Organism: Rattus norvegicus; assembly: GCF_021556685.1. Classification (NCBI taxonomy): domain Eukaryota; kingdom Metazoa; phylum Chordata; class Mammalia; order Rodentia; family Muridae; genus Rattus; species Rattus norvegicus. Next base: position 103,474,523 of record NC_141541.1, on the reverse strand, counting down.
AATACTGACTGCAGAGTCAGGAAAGGCTGTAAATAGTTTACACATTTTTATCTTTTCATTAGGAACTGCTGTTATGGTTAGCTGGTGCAGAGATTATCCTACCTATTAATCTTGTTAATTTAAATCTGGTTTAATAAACACAAAGTAAGTAGGGACATGGTCTTGCTAAAAATCAGACTTGGGCTTGGTATCGATAGATCCAGATGACAAGTAAGGCATTGCCAGGCAAAAGGACAGCAGAGAGCATCTTGACAGAAGGTTCACAAAGACTCCACCACACTTCGCCCGGGTTGAATGGCAGCTGCATGGATCCTGTGGCCAATTACTTGTGGTTGGAGCCCACTGCTTTATGCACTGGACACTAAGGGAACAATTACTCCAACCTCTTTCTGAAATGGGTTTTGTCGTTTGCTAGCTCTGCTGGCTAAAGAACACGGTGAGAAAGAATGCCCAGAAGAATCCCCTGAAAGTGATTTGTGAGCCTCTGCAGCTCCCCCAGGAGCACACAATTTAAAGTGGGAGTGGCTTAACATTGGAGAGAGTCCCTTCTTTGCCCACTACAGGAAGCTCTGGGGAGATAGGTTGGAAACAGTGAGTACCATACCACTCTTCACGCCACCGGGGCAAGGGTATGCTTTGTGCCCCCAAACGATAAGGATTTAGTATATGACTGACTATTTCCTTTTTCTGCCAGGGGCCTTTGGGTGCCAGAATATTCATTTGTAGCTAGAGCCCAGCAAGGATGGAGGCCCTGCAGCCTGCTGATTTGGATTGCCTTGACTCCTGTGTGTTTATTTCCTGTTCTGATTATTCTTTGTTTTAAGTGTGTGTGTGTGTGTGTGTGTGTGTGTGTGTGTGTGTGTGTGTGTGTGTGTGTATTAAATGTATGTGAGTGCATGTGGAGGCTAGAGGTTGATCCTAGATGTCTTCCTCTATTGTTTTCTGGCCTAATGTTTTTCTTAGCCTGGCACTCACAGGGAAGCTAGAGCTCTCTGTTTCAGCTAGGTTGTCCGGCCAAGGAACCCCAGAATCAGCCCATTCCCATCCCTACCCAACTTTGTGATTTCAACTGTGCACCTCCAAGTCCAGCTTTTATATGGGTGTTGGAGATCTGAACTCTGGGCCTCTTGCTTACATAGCCAGCACTGAGCCATTCCCTAGCCCTGAGTTCGTGTTTTTCGTGACAGCCTGCCCAGGTAAACATCAGTATCATTCACTTTGGACAGATAGGGAAGCTGAAACTCCAAGATGTGAAAGATTTTTTCCAGACCCAAATGTTGCATGATACTCACTTTCTTTGTGGCACAATCTTATTTCTAAAACAACTAAAAAATACCTTTCATTATGGTAATATCTCCAGGTAAGTGACATTGCTGAGTGAGCAGTGGTGAACTTTATTTTAAAGTGTTGTATGAGAAAGCTAAAATATGTATAAACTTTAAAAATGACTCAGGCTAAAAGGAAATTGTACCAATAATTATATGTGATTATAAAACTTAAGGGCATTAGAGGAAGGCGAAGGATTTTCTTTGATGACTTTCCTTATTCTGTCTTCTAAGGAAAGACATCCATGAAGACCACAGAATTTAGATGAAGGTTTTTCTCAAAGGTCGGAGAATAGATAATTTGACCTATGGTAGATGAAAACGTTTCTGAAAACTTAGCCACAGCCAGACCTTCCTCATTACTCATTTCAGCCCAGGTGATGGCTTTGATTCTGCCTCCAAGGTCATCAAGCTGGCCCCAATCCTAATACTCCAGGCAGCCATGCTGTGCTCTGCCCCACACTGATGCTGATCCCTGGGTAATCAGTCTGTGAAAAGAGCACCTATTGCCCCAGAACACACGTGGTAACCACATTCATAGAACACAAGAGTCGTGTTCATTACAAACTTCATTCCTCAGCCTTCTCTGAGAACAGGGCTCTTCCTTCTTTCTATGTCTGACCCACGGAAGTGGCGTCTTGCCTTGGAATGCCAGCTGGCTGTGGGACACTGTTGGTAAGAGAGGGAAACCCTTACTACCAAAGCCAGGGGTGTCCTTAAACCCAAACACGATCAAAACACAGTTTATCACACAATACCATACATTTACCACATTCCTCGGATCATGTCGGCAGACCTTCGATGACAGCAAATGAAGAAGATTCCCACACATTTGTCCTTTTGTCTTAAGGCGAGTGACCAAGTTAGGAATGACTAAGGCCACATCACTAATGACAGATCCTACCTTGCTGGCAGATTCAAAACTCGGTTTGGAGAACAATTTTCCTCTACTCAAGGGATTAGTATGTTGTTCTGAACAATTTTCTCCAAGGCTTTTTGGGTCTTTGTAGATAATGGCTGTTCAGTTAGGTCAGGAATGGATCACCTAAGTTGTTTCTCTGTCTCTTGCCTGTTTCATGATTTCTGAACGCCCAGATCTGATGAAGAAGAAGCCATTCAGGAGAAACAGGGCTATCTGTTGTGTGCTGAACAAGCTTTGATTGAATTCCACGGAGAGTCTCATTTTTAGGGTTCTAGTTTAGATCCTGTACTGTGCTTTCAGGATTCTTGATATCCCAAGAGGTGGTAGTGAGTTGGTTCTGAGAATTTATATGTTAACCATAACCAACACCGTGAATTCCTAGGCACTACCATCAGAGGCAACCCTGTTTTAGAAATAGCTCCCCTGGCTACGTGCTCTAGATGCATGGATGGCCACGGACCAGTGTATGTTTTATCCATGACTTTATCTAACTTGCCTGCTGTGAGGAGGGCTCTTCCTTCAAACTTTCATCCAGGTCCACACCGACTCTGTTAAAAACAAAAAGAGCAGAAAACCATAAGTGCCCTGCTGCAGAGGAGACGAGACCTTGAGCATCAACCAATCAAACCAGCAGGTGACCTCTAAACCCAAGGTGAATGTGAGCAAAGGTTTGGTGAGAAAACCACCTGACTTCCTTAGAAGCCCCAGGAGAGTGATCACAGCGAGGAGGCCTCAAACAGTTGGGCTCAGCACAGCATCAACAACAGTTCATAGCCACTGGTTTTCACTATGGGAGTAGGGCCCTGAGAACTTGGGATAGGAGCCATCATGAGAAAGGCCTCTCTGTAGCCTCAAAACCAGGGGTACCCCACAGGATTCACAGAGCGAACTGTCTCAGAATCATGGATCCCTAGCCTGGAGCAGGGTTCTCTAATGCAGAGGAAAATCGAGCCTTGTCCAGATTCACGTGGGTGTCCGCAGGGAGAGTCAAGGTTGCAGGGCCTGAACCTTATACAGTTTGGAGGGCTGGTTTCTTAAGGAAATAATACAGAACATAAATATGGAATGCTCTAAAGAGATTCTTTAGAAAAGGAGCAATCACGGAGTTTTGTAAAGCTAGTAAATGCAACCAATGTCACAACATAGCAATAACAATATCATCGTCATTAGCATCATCATCATCACAAGGTTCCGGCACCTCTAAAATCACCTTCTGTGCTGTAAAATTCGCTTTCGCACTTTGAGGTTTCCTGTATCTGACAATGATTTTACATTCGTGACGATGGAAAAGAGGGAATCTTCCCCAGCAAGACTGAGGAAATAAAGCATGCTTTCTTACCCAGACCGGCTAGCTCCATGCAGCACTGTCATGCTAATCTGCCGAATGCAAGATTCCTGATAAATTTCACTTCATGCAATTTCCATAAACAATGTACAGTGCACTGATCTCTCCCTGTGTCTCCTTACTGAATACATTTCGGCATTTCCATTTTGACAGGCCTCAAAGAGAACTGGGTTTTCGTTTTCCAGAATTGCTTCTGGCTCTGTGTATCTCACTCCTTGTGCCCACCCCTCCCAATACCCACAGGCCTTTGCTGCCAGGTGCCAGGGGATATGTCTACATTTATTGCAGCCTTTACGTTAAGTTTCTATAAGCTTTTCCTACTCCAGGACGACCAGCAGTGACTTACACACACACAGGTCACGGTGGCTTTTATAAATGGATCCCACTCACTGCATGTGAAATACATGCTCTCCTCAGCTGCTCCTGGGTTGGATCCCCAGTTGTCCACAGCCATCCTCTCAGAGGAAACTGAGGGCAAGTGGGAGCTGTAGTAGAGAGGGAAACAGCAGTGTAATCTGTGTTTAAAACATACTACTTTCCCAAATCTTACAGAAACACAGACCCTGGGAACAACATACTGGGGTTCTTCCCAGGGTCTTGGAAGAGGCAGATCAAGTGAGGGGCCCTAATGATTGCTTTTCCTCTTCCCTAGAGTGAGCTTCTTGGGTTGGGGGTGGGCTGGGAGCCTGGGAAGAAGCTGGTGAGTGGGTGGCAGTGCTTAAGTCGGGCTCCAGCAGAGCCCTGCACAGCAGCCTTTAACAGGTCAGCCTCTACTGCTCTCAAATATCTCTTCAGTCACCCTCCAAGCATCTGGCTGGGGGTGGTGGCGGTGGTGGTGAAGACTGAGCTCGAAGCCCTCAGAGCAATGAGGGGGTGACAGGACAACAGTCACCCTGAAGGTGGGGCTTGTTTGAAAGTCCTGCAAATCAGGATGCCCTGGGCACGGGTAGCCCCTCTGCTTGCACCCAAGATTATTATCTCAATCTGTGGCATTCAGGCTGGTGGGGAGGGCTTCGAGTGGACTAGCATTTGATTCTCCACAGTCGAGTAGGGAAAAGTCTTTCAGTTACTTAAGAAGGAGAAAAGGGCACATGCGCAGTATGTGTGTGGGTGGGTGGGGTGTGGAGGTTGGGGGCGGGGTGCTAAGAAGTGTGGAAAAGGTAAGAGGGAGAAAAGAAGATGAAAGGGAGACCAGAAGGGAATGGAGTGGAGGAGGGGTGACAAGAGTAGAAGGGGATTAAGGTAAGTGCCCCCTCAAGTCCAGTGCAGCCAGTGGCCACAGGTGTGTGTGGCCACATGGGTCGCATGTGTGGAGGTCCATGCTGTCCTGTTTTCCTGGGATAAAGACACCCTCATTCTAGATTGATCCTCATGTAGGAAATTCCTTTGAGACTCCATTTCAACAATAAAGGTCCAACCTGTGCCAGGACTTCTGGGCACCCTGGTTGGGTGGCAGATTGAACTGAGATTCTCCAAGCATCAATTGCCCGGGCCACTTAGGGGTCTTTTTCTAGTGCTCTGCTTGAAACACAGGAAAGAACAGAAATGAAATTTCCTAAGAAACCCAGCTATTAATGTGGCAGTACTGAGGTTTTTCACCAAAATTTAAGCATTTCTCCCCAAACAGCAATCAAAGCAGACACTTCTAATCCCAATTATTTGCCAACCAGATGGAATTGAGGAAGGATGGCAGATTAAGAGCTTTGGCTTCCTGTGCAAAGCGCCTCAGAGGTCTGGGTGGGAACAAGACACCGCCCCACGGCACCTCAGACCATTTCCGGCAGAAGGAGATCTGTTTCCGGCCAGGTTGCTGATGGACTTGGCCTACCGCTGAGTAGGTATCTGAAGTGGCTTTGGCTTAAAGAAGGCAAAGACACGAGGCAGCACTTGATACTTGCCTTCAGGGGCAGCCGGGGTGAGCAAACAGGACCCACAAGTATTTAGTTTGGAAGGTTTAATGAAAATAAAATTTGGGGGAAAAATGGGGTAGTTAAGTGCCATGAGGGGACAGCATAAGAAATACCATCCATTTGAGACTCCGGCAATTCTCGATTAAAAAAAAAATCTTGCCAAAACGTATTGCTTGGCTTCTTGCCTCCTTAAACACAGGGTGCTAGGGTGTTCTCTTCTTAACTAGAGGGCTCAGTATCGCTCTTGGTCCCATAAAACCTAATGCTTGCCACTTCATAATGATTTCTGAGAGGTGTGTGAACTCTTTATGACCATATTAAATGTCCCCTAACTACTATTATTTTTTTTTTAAATCTGCCAATTAGACTCTCTTGATTTCCTGGCTGCAACAATAATAGATTAGCTATTTTCTCCCGTGTCCTGTCCCCCGCCACAACACCACTTTTTATTTAGTGGGGCTAATAGCCTGATAATTAAGCTGGACACGTTTTTATTTTTAGGTTTATTATATAATAGCAAATTGCAAACATTGTAGAAGGGTTCACAGAAACACTCTGTTCTTCCCTCACTCCACGCAGCCTCAGCTTAACCCCCGGATGTCTCTCAGGGTAGTTTTCTGTCTTTTTCTCGATTGTTGTGTATAATAGTAGATATTGACATGCATGCCACACTCCTACAGCATCCCCAGGGCTATGCAAACATCCTGACTGCATCGCTCCCTGTTCTGTTTCAGGAGGCAAGCCAGAACGTAAAAGAAACATGTTTTTGGGACAACCTGACATCCACTCACTTTTCCGCATTAAAGATCACTTACACCCTATGGGTTTGGGAGAGACTGTAGGAGCAAGACACCATGTTACCCCAGTGTGTGAAGCCACATGTATACTCAGTGGATCCCCAAGGGAAATCAAGGGGCTTAGGAGTGAAGTCCAACCTGCCCAAGCCATGCTCAAGATTCTTTGACATTTCTCTCATGGTGTCAAGTTTTCCCTTCTGCCAGTCTGACCTAATGCGTCATGTCTATCTGTTATCTGGGCTTCATTCCTAAGCCAGTAGCTGAGACTAGTTCTGAGCTGTAACTATGTCCTGCTTCACTCATGCCTTCCCCATGACCTGCTTTCTTCTCTCCAATTTCCAGGCTTATTGTTTGGGCCACACTGGCTGCCTCTGGGCCTCTGTGATGTCCTGCCTTCTTTCTCAAGCTTTCAAACATTGCTCTTCTCTTTCCTTCCTTCTCTATGGCTTCCCTGCCACAAGGCCTTCTTAAATCTTAGATTCCTCCTTAAATGTTTCACCCTCTTTGTAAAGTATGCCCCCTGGTATAGTTGCTGTATACACCCAAACTCACCTTGTTTTGTTTGTGCTGACCTTGGCTTACCCTCTGTTAACCTAGCTCTGTACTGTTTGCCAGCCCTTACCTGCGCCTAGCGATTCCAGGGCCACTCTCAGCTTTTGATGTATACTGCCTGGGTGCTGAAACTGATCTGGACCATGCACAGTGTCTCTATTCAGCTTCCTTATTAGTACCAAGGAACTAACAATGCAGTAGGACTTCATGGAGTGATCATAAAAAGTGTTCAGCTTAGAATCCAGTACATAGAAGATTCTAAATGTTATCAACTGCAGCTGGGTGATGATGGTGCAAACCTTTAATCGCAGTACTCTGAAGAAAGAGGCAGGCAGGTCTCTACAAGTCCAAAGCCAGCCTGGTTTACAGAGTAATTTCCAGGTCAGCCAAGGCTCCACAGAGAAACCCTATGTTACCAGATGATATTGATGTTAATTTCTATTATTATCAGCATTTCCTGTCAGAAGCACCAGGGTTCAGATTCGCCATGCCTGTTGCTTATCTGTGTCTCTAGACACACCCTTGGGTCCTGTACTGAGGCACCCCAGAAACTCTATCAACGGTCACTTTGAGCCATAGACCAGTGCACAGCTGGATTAAAGGGTATCACTTCTGTCTGCTTTTCTCAGTTGGGGTTTTTAAAAATATGTATGATTTATTGATTGAGTAGGAGAAAAGGAAGATAGCTAATGAGCAAAAGGAAGGGTGGGGAAGAGCTGATCACGAAGAAAACAGGAAGGTGAAATGGAAACAGGCAGAAGAGAAAGAAAAGACTTCACGTAAGGAGAATGCGCAGGAGGTGGGCAGAGCTGAAGCACAGGTAGCTGCAGAAAGGAGACCAAGAGTAGGTGTGCACACATCACAGAAGGCCAGCACGCTATCCAAAAATAGAGAGGAAGAACCGGTAAAGGATTAAAAAGCCACTAAAAAGTATGGTTAAAATTTTATATGACATTTTGCATTCTTGATGTAGTTTTTAATTCTAAGTGAGTGGAGTGCTTCCTCGATGGTATTCAAATGGAAATGAAAGGGAGCTTCGCACATATTCCCAGCTGTGCCCTCAAACATCTCACTCTGGGCTCCTCATTTACAGCCGAGCATCCAGCTTCACTTTCAGAGCAAATGCATCTCTTGTGGACCATAATGCTCCTCCCTCCCCAGTGCGTCTCCATTCTTTGGTGGATTTTATTAGACATATTAAAATCTCTGGATGCTCTCATACCCAACCGTGGCCAAATGGATGCTTCAAAGTTGGAATTTTTTTTTTCTTAGCAGGAAAGCAAGCGAAGTAAATCACAAAAGGTTCACTTTTCCCATTAAAGTCACAAAATTCCTTTCCAATTCTTATCGTTTAGAACCTTTAGGGCGGTGAAATATTACTAGGACTTGGTTTCATTATGTGAATTCCAATGGTCTTAGGAACTCTTTTGATTCTTTTGAGCCCACTGCTGATGGGCTGAAAAGTGAAGGAGGAGAAACCATTTCCTCTCAGACCTGCATTTGATGGTACAGTGTTAAAAAGAGCAGTTTCAGTAAGAGAAGGGTGACTGGATATTGAACACATAAATATAACTTGACAATGGAGCCATGTGAGAGGCTCCTGCTAATGCTTGGGGACTCTTACGTGGGCTTGAGGGTACTAAATGGGGACTACACTTGGGTACTGTACCTCACTGCTCCCCTATATCCTTTGATTAAATGTCATTGGAGTCTTTGGATGATCAAAATTTGCCCAATTTAATAATTAAAATATTTTAACTTGATTTTGGGAGAAAAGAAAGTAAAGTTAAGTGGCAGAAGCAATTATATATCTATATCTGTATATATATGTATGTATGTACACATATACGTGCAACACATTTACATATACTTTCCTTTTTAATTTCAGTATGACTCTGTAGTGAAGAGTTTGGACCATGGGGTTTCAAATCTGACATCTCTCATTTATTGCATTTGCAACTTTGAAAGTTTTATTTATTATGGGGTGTACATGTGTTTGTGCATTGGGGTGGGGCTGAGTGTGCCACAACATGCATGTTGAGGTCACAGGACAACTTTGTGGAGTTGCTCTCTCTTTCCAACTTAACATGGGTTCATAGAATCAAACTCAGGCCACCAGACCCGCGTTGTAGAGTACAGGCACACAAGTGCCTTCACCTACATACTCCCTGATCCCTCAAACACTTGTGGGTTAAACCTCTTTAAACCTTAATTGTCTTAACTGTGTAGAAGGCAATAACAGTCCATTTTATGGACCATTACAAAAGTTTTAGGTTGCTTTTTTGCTGCTTTGGTAAACACTGTGGCCAAAAGGAACTTGGGGAGGAAAAGTTTTATTTGAGTTACATTTCCAGGTTTCTCTCTCATTGAGGAAAGCCCTGAGTAAGAACTCAGGCAGGAACCTGGACCAGACACCTGAAGGAAGACTGGCTTGGTCTCCATGGCTTGCTCAGTCTGCTTTCTTATACAGCATAGGACCTCCTTCCCAGGGTTGGCATTGCTCATTATGGGCCAACTCTTCCCACATAATCAAGACAATTCCTAAAACACATGGCCACAGGTCAATTTGACCTCGGCATTTCCTCAACTGGGGCTCCTTCTTTCCATTCGGCTCTTGGTTGTGTCCAGTTAACGATAAACACTAAGTAGTTCAACAAGGAAGAAATAAGCAAATACATAAAGTGCACAAAACACTGGCTGCCACCCAAGAAACAGTCACAGAATATTAGCTATGCTCTTCTTATTAGGGAGAAATTGATGTACTTTAAGTCAAGTGAATGATAGATGCTAAGATACAAAGGTCAATAATAGGATTCCTGCCATCGCTGGCCCAACATCTATTGGAGAAGAGAAGCTCTACAGTCCAGGGTGAGGAGCATCACACATGGACGAGGAGAATGGCCAATAAAGAGTCTGACAGTGGGAGGCTGGGCAAGAACTAAGTCTGCTTCTCAAAAGAGCTGGAAACTGAAAAGTGAAACTGAGGTTTAGGGCAAAAAAAAAGAGGAGGTTGAGGGGGGACTCTCTGAGGCACAGGGTGAGCAAAGTCACAGCAGCATTAAGAAGGTTGGAATATGCTGAAGAGCGTGAGTACACGCAGGGCTGTTTTAAGACGCTTCAGAGTGTCTGGAGGCTGGATTAAAAGGACTCTTGCTTGGATGCTGTGTTTAAGAAAGCATATTAGAGATCACTGGGGTTATATGTTGTGTTCGCAAGACTCCTGAAAATGTGGGTCACTTACTAAACAGCTTCAACGGTTTAAGGAAGAATTCGTTAAGATATAATTTAAGACACAGGTGAAGAGGGGATACATTTTAGATATGTAGCTAAGTGTGGTGGGATACTGAAGGGACATATGACAGACACATGTGGAGATGTCTCTGAATTTCTGCTTAGAGCATCTGAAAGGGTGGTTTTCTCCTAGACATATATTGGAGGGGAAGCATAGGTGAGAGTCTCCCCAAAGTGACATCATGTTGTAAAGGTGAAACTGACACTCAGACTCTTAAGGTCAGAGCATTTCCACTCTAGTGGGACGATGTTAACTCTCCACATTATCAACTCAGGAGAAATTAGCTCTCTACCTTCCGGTTTCTGTTCTTGGCTTGTCTGAAAGAGAAGTTCAGACCAGCAGGTAAAGCACAAGGAATAGGATTGCTAATGGCTTCTTCAGACACAAGACCAGTAGATTAGAAATTTTCATGGCATGGCCAATTCAGCATTTGATATCAGTTCGGACATCTAACTTAAAGACTACCGAGAAGCCATTATGAAAGAGGCTCAGAGGATTGGTCATTAGACAATCTTGGAGATATGTGAATGTTTTCTGGAAAGTGATGCAATGAATATCAAAAAGTTTGGTCAGGACTGATACATACAACACAGGTCAGGACCACATTATAGTATTCAAATAGACTCATGGAAAGCCACATTTTTCCATTCCCCGTGAAGCCAAGGGTGATGGGTCATAGGGCAATGTTGCTACAGTGAGTCTCTTAGTCAGTCACTGGCTATATGACATGACAATTTTATTCGAAGATTTGTTTCAGAGGACAAGTGTGGCCTCAGTGCTGAATGTGGAGAATCAGCAGATATGCAAATGAAATTGAAGAAGCAAGGGAGGTTCCTCAGTGTACAATGACCTTTCTGTTCTAGGGGCCCAATACCTCTTCCAAAACCTTGGGACTTATCCTGTTGTCAAACTGAACATGGCTAGATCAAGGGACTATTGAGGCGTTCCTGTCTTGCTGTCCTGAGCTGCCCACATGAATCTGTTTTTTTTTTTCTCTAGAGATTACAAAACTGGGATGGATTCCATAAAACATTGTCAAGCTGAGAAGACTAAAAAGGTCTGGTTTGTTATACTCTGCTAATAGGATTTACTGGAGATGGTTCACAACAGTTAGCAAGAGGCATTTGTCATATTCAACAGAATTCTGAAGATTTATTAACACTTATTTGTGTGACTCCACACAGGAAGCTATTCAGTTTCTTCCTCAGCACGATGGGAGATTTGGACGGCAACTCTCCTAGATGGCTTTGTGGATATGGCCTACACTGGGTCCAGCAAAAGCCTGCCACCCGGAAAGTGCCTGGAAGCTAGAGTTGTGTTTATGCTGATTGATGATGGCCTTTGCACCCAAGCTTTCTGTTTTGAAGCCTCTGACCTTATAGTTGTATCTCACCCTTTCTCACCTGATCCTAAAGCAGATTTTCTCTGTGACTTCTGATTCCAATGGAGGCTTATCAACAATAGAATTTGGGAATATGATGACTGGGAAAAGAAGACATGTTCTGCCTTCAGAGCTGAGCCATGTGGCAAGGGTTTAAACTCATCTGCCAACTTGGGAATGCCATTGAGAGATAGATGTAAGAGATGCTAAAAATATTATGGTCTTTGAAGAATAAACTTCAATAAACAAATGCATGTCGCAGACACAAATGCATCTTGTGCTTCATGCTTAGCAAAACTTCCTTTAAGTGCAAAGTGTTTAGTTCTGCCAAGAGGTAAGCTAATTTCAAACTACAGATAAGATCAGTTAGAAACCGGATTAAGAATGATTATGTAGACTAATTTATTTTGACCTAAGCCACAAGTGCACTGACACCCTTCGGTGGGAAGACAGATGTAATAGCTTAGCAAGGCAGCTGGCCTTTTTTTCCTCAGGCTTCTCTGTGGGTGCCCTGCCTGAGCAATTAGGGATTTATCAGAGCCAAATGCACATCCCCAGAAAAACCACCCTTTCAAGTGGATTGGCTTGTTTAAATTCTAGTGTGTTACCAGGTGGGGTGTCTTCTCAAAGTCAGGCTGAACATGTTATATGGAAAAAAGACATTTTATTACTGAATATAAAGTAGTCATAGGAGCCTGCTTTATGAGTTGGTATGAAACTGAAAGTGGCTGAAAATAAATCCTAGGCTATTGGGCATTTGGGGGAAAAGTGGAAATCCTAATGCCTGAAAACCGAGTGGCTGCCTCATAGTCAAACAGATAGGAATAGAAGACAAATTGAAAAGGCATCCATCTTTCCCCCCCGCTTCAAGCCACTTCTAGCTACAGAGAATAGCAAAGAGAATGGTGGTCTAGTCCTGGCTCTCCAGCAATACCATGCTTGGGACACATGGGTCTGGAGGGAAAGCTAAGAGCATCTTTGTGATGCTCATTTTGGGTGTTTCCCAGCTGCCATGAAAGCCAGAAAGGGAGTTAGAATGACTACATGCTCTTGCAGTGCAAAGACTGTATCCTCATGAAAATCACCTGCAGAAATCAAGAGTGGACATTGACAAAGGGGTCCCAGAAGGGAAACAAGTACTTAAGAGCATTAAAGGTCCTCTAAACATAATCTAAGAAAAGTTCATACAATTAAAACAATGAAAATCAGAAGATTCTTTTGTGGTGATGCCATAGAAAGAATCCTTAGAGGTAAGCAACAGTGCTTTTAAGACTGATGGATGTTTAAGTATAACATACACCCATAAATGTTTAAAATATCTCATACAGAAGGTGACATTCTAGCCTTGGACCCTCCAGTGTGCCTTAAAATCACAACTCTCTCTAAGTGCTAATATGTAACCTTTCTTAACACAGCATAAGGTTTTCTGTCTCTTTGGAAATAGGCTTAAAATGTAAGGGCTTGCCTGAGGTAACTCTTGGGCTTTTGTTCAAACAAAGTACAAGTAATTGAGTGATTGAGTGACAAGAGTGTGAGAACGAAGTCTCTAGGTCACCAGTTATTGGGAGATGTTCCCACAGAGCACTGGAGTAAGAGAGGCAAAAGATGAAAAACAAGGCTGAAGACACAACATTGTGATAGCTCACACTAACGTGCAAAGTCTCAACTTCAACCCTTATATAAAGTATATGAATCTAAGAAAGAAAATCTGAAGCTATCGCGACACCATTTATTTTAGTAATTAACGACAACAAAAAGAAGGGTTTCTAAGTCATCTCTTTAAGTTCACCACTACAGAGCTCTTGCAACTGGGCTCTATGGTAAACTTGTGCCAGAATGTCTGTAGTTGCTGGCCATCCATCACCAGCATCCTGCAGATGCTACAGCATTAGGAACCATGTGGACCTAAAACAAAAAATAGCCAAAGAAGATTGTTTCACCAACACTAATAAATCACTGAAATTGAAATTAAAATGGCTCCGGGATGAATAATGGCTGCCAAAACCAGTGTTTAAGGCCATAATTAGAAGTAGATCGTGATACAAAATCTCAGCGAGGAAAAGCTGCGATCTTATTTTCCTTTGAGTCGGTTAGTACTTTACAAGACCATGTGGTGTTATAAATAATTAAGACTCAGATTTATGAGATATATCTACACATATTACATCATAAATATTTGTTTATTCTTTAAGTAAAAAAGCTTTTTCCTTAGCCTCAGAAGAGTTGTCATAAGTAGTTTTAATACCTAACCTTACTTTTGCTAAAAGTGAATAAACATCTTAATTTACAAAGGAAATTGACAGGAAGAGATAATGGGTAAGTTAGGAAGCTGCCATGACTCACGAAAAGAGAAGAAAATAATTTTCATCCATTACTGAGCGGGATTAAAGTAAATCAACGGAAAAAATTAATAGCAAAACAATATTTTTCTCTGGTTCAAACCAACTGCTGTTAGGCGTCCTGTCAGTGCGCATGCTCACTGGCTTGACCTTGCAGACATGAAACTGAATACCCAGACTCCAAACACTGAGGGATGCGTGCTCGGCGCTAGAATAAGATTGAAGAGTGCACTTTGGTATTAGAATCAATGGTTTAAAATCAGGAACGGGAGCCAAGAACTGATGAAAATGTTATGAGGGAGGTGTGTTAGAAGGGATGAGAGAAGAGAAGATGAGAGAGAGTAGGGAGATTGTTGCTGTAAAACAGGCTCTCCCATTATCACCGTGATCACAGAAGATGCACGGCATGCCATAGAAGAGGCACGGCATGGGAGCAGGATCAGCATCCATTTGGCAGGAAATGATATCATGAGGGTTAAGTGGATGCTCATGGCTAAGGCTCCATTCAGGCTTTCCCAGCACATCACTTGAGAAGATCACGACGACGGCTTCTGCAGCCGGTGCATGCGAAGCGATGTTGTAACTGACACACTATGTACGTCCTGAGGGTAAAGACCCCTGTGAGCCATGATCATCTCTTCCTTCCTCTACTTATCCATCCATGGGATATTGGTGGGAAATAGGTCAGGACCATGGTTGCTTTGCTGGCTATTTTGGGAACCATGAAAAATTTGTTAGTGCATCTTTAAAGTAATTTTGCTGGTTTTCACCAAACCTAAGATAACATCAATTACAAGGCATCTTATTACTTTATGGGCTTCCAAAAAAATTACTGCTGATTATATTTGGTACACCATTAATTGTATGACACGCCTCTGCTTCATAAGATGTGGAAATGTGAGTTTGGGATCAGTGCCATTTACTTAAAAAATATTCAAAACCAGGGTTTGTCAGCAATGCTCGCTTGTCAGTATACTGGCCCTGTTTATTTTGTGCATGGCTAGTATATTCAGAGGTCACTGAGGGGAAAAGTCAAAGATATACTTTGAAATTTTTATCAAACTATTCAGTGTAGGCTTGTAGATCAAAGCAATTCATCCCGCTTCTTAATTGCATTGGAAACAACTTTCAGGTCACTTGGTAATTAAGTCAGACTTGGAATGAGATACCCACGGGTCATGTGGGTGCTGAGTGGACATCCACGCGCCCTAGAGAAGGGTGGCTTTCTGTGCATCCTTAGGGTACTGTTATCTTACTCTGCAGGAACCTCAGGTGAAATCATCCTGTTGCCTGTATTTTCTCACATCTTCTAGTGCATTCTGGGAAACCACTCTCACTTCCCATCATCTTCTTTGTACTCATTCTTCCTCTTTAGGCTCCTGCTCCTGACAATGTGGACAGCATCAACTGAGTTCTCTTACCCTTTGACCTTTGAATGGTTTGGCTAATGGCAAGCACCATTAAGACCTTGGAATAGGAC
The DNA here is from genome assembly GCF_021556685.1 of Rattus norvegicus. Lineage (NCBI taxonomy): Eukaryota > Metazoa > Chordata > Mammalia > Rodentia > Muridae > Rattus > Rattus norvegicus. The sequence continues at coordinate 103,459,180 of NC_141541.1, read as the reverse complement.
GGGTGGTGCAGCAGGGGATAAAGATCTGGGGTTTATGTCAGGCTCCCTTCTGTCTGGGTCACCATTGTTGCTGCCAAACTTCAATTAAGTAGATCAAAAGAGACAATAAGGATCAGGTGTATTTATTAATAAATGGAAGTGAAAAGAACAATACAAAAAGATGAAAGGTTGGCTATTAAAAAAGAGTGGTAAATTATTAGCCAAAATAGCAGAGTGTGTGTGTGTGTGTGTGTGTGTGTGTAAGAGAGAGAGACAAAAAGAGAGACAGAGAGACAGAGAGACAGAGAGACAGAGACAGAGAGACACAGAGAGAGACAGACACAGAAAGAGACAAAGAGAGAGACAGAGAGGAGTCACATTAATAATGAAGGTGGAGACATTGTAACAGAGACCAGTGGCCTTCAAAGGATCGTTCAACTATACACTGAAAATGACAAATCTATATAGAACTGGATAAATTCCCAGGCACACAAGACTTACCAAATTTAAACTTAGAGGACAGAAAGAACTTAAAAGGACTACAGCAAACAATCGAAGTCATAAGGAAAAGTCCTCCAACTAAAAAGCTGTCTACAGCCAGATAGATTCACTGCTGAGTTCCACCAGTCCTTCACAGAGACATAAACCACACTGCTCCTTACACGATTCCATAAACTGGGAAGGGAAGGTGTGCTACCAATCTCATTTTACAAAGCTATTGTTAACTTGATTTCAAAACCAGATAAACAGTTGAAAACACGAAAATGGTAAGCCAAGCTCCATGATGACCATAATCAAAAAGATTCTAAATAATACATTTGAAAATGGGTTTTAACAATACTTGTAAAAAGGGTATGCGGGGATGGCTCAGCTAAGAGCACCGATTGCTCTTCCAGAGGATGCTTCAGTGCTTAGCATCAACAGGTTTGCTTACAGTCATCTGTCACTCTAGTCCTAGGGGCTCTGCCACTCTCATCTGGCCTCAGTCAAAGGAGGCACACAAGCATGTGCATGCAAAACATCCATATGCATAGAAAAATATTTAAAAATATACAAAGTTCATTCGCCATTATTAAATTGGCTTGCTTTCAGGGATACAAGAATGCTTCTGCATATGCAGATGAATAAGTATAATGTGCCATGTAAATGTAAGAATAGAAATTGCATGGTCATCTTAATAGTTGTAATAAAGTGGTTTTCTTTGGTGAAGTCCAACATCACTTCATGATAAAAAGCCCCAAAGAAACTAGGAAGGAGACCTGGAGAGTCTGCTTAGTGGTTAAGAGTACTTGTTGCTCTTGCAGAAGACCTGGATTGAGTTCCCAGCACCACATGATGGCTCACAGCATTCATAACTCAAACTCCAGGGCATCTAACACCCTCTTCTGACCACCATTCCCAGGCACCAGGCACCCATAGGATAGATACTTATACAATGCAGGCAAAATGCTTATACACATAAAATAGATAATCTAAATTTCTTTTTAGAAGAAACTAAGAAGAACATACGTCATCATTGTCAAGCCTGTATAAGCCAATACAATAGCACCAACATATTAGATTAGACAATGGAGAAAGCATTCCCTCTAAATTCAGAAATCAGATGAAGACTCATTTTTTTTCCACTCTTACTCAACATAGTCCCTGAAGTTTTAGCTAGAGATGTGAGACAAGACAAGGAAATAACAGGGATAAACGTAGGATGGAAAAGTCAAATCATTCCACAGTTAATATGATCCTGTATTTAGGAGACAATAAGACTCAACCCAAACCTCTCAGAAATGAGTATCCCTTTCAGCAAAGTAACAGGATGCAAAATCAATACACAAAACCAGTAGCTTTCCTGTCTAGAAAACACAAGCATGCCAAGGGAAAAATTTGAGAAACAACCCCGCTTAAAATAAACAAAACACTTAGGAATGAATCTAACCAAGGAAGTGAGAGACTTCCATGGCAAAACTTTCAAAATACTGGTGAAAGAAATCGAGAAGGACATCAGAGGGCTGAAAAGACATCTCAGAGGGTAAAGGTGCTTTCTTCTCAGGCGTGATCACCCGAGTCCTAGTCCCAGGACTAGAATTCACATAAAAGTGAAGGAAAGGAAGCAAGGCCACAGAATTGCCCTCTGACCTCTGCACAGAAATAATAAATACATATGCTTTTGTCGTTTTTAAACAATAGACTAACCTCATGTACTCATGGGTTGGCAGAGTCAATGGGAGGAAAACGGCCGTATTATCCAAAGTGATCTAGAGATCCAACACAATTCCTATCTAAATTACAGTGACATTCTTCACAGAATTAGGGAAACAATTCTAAAATGTATATGAAAACACAAAGGACATTGCACAGTCAGAGCAAATCCGGAACAAAAGGAAAGGGTTGGAATCATCCAATGCCGGGTTCATGGTGTGGCACAAAGCCACGGTAACAGAAGCTGCTCGGTCCCAGCACAAGATCAGACACAGCAATCAGTCGCACAGAATCGAGGACTCAGAATCAAACTCACACAGCTACAACCTCTTGGTTCTTAGTAAAGGGTCCAAAAAAACAGACAGTGGAGAAAACACAACCTTCTTAAACAAATGGTGTTAGGGAAACTAGTCGGAAGAATGAAGCTGGATTCCTATATTTGGACCTGTCCTGAAAAATAAAAAATAAAAAATAAAATAAAATGGTTCAAAGGTCTTACGGTAAGACTGGAAACTGGGAAACTCTTGGAGATATTTATATTTACATAGGCATTAGCAAGGACTCCAATGGCTCAAGACGTAATCACAAGTGGAGTTACATGAAACTAAAAGACTCCTGTACAGGAAAGGAAGTGAGTACAGAGACATTCTACAGAACAGAGCACGTCATTGCTAGCTGCATAACCAACAGTGAATTACCATGTAGAATAAATAGAGGACTCAACAACTAAACATCAAAAACATCCAAACAACGCAGTCAATAAATGGTGGGAAAGCTCAATATCCTCGAGCAAAACACAAACTAAACTACATTGAGATTCCATCTCACTCCAGTAAGAATAGTTATAATTTAAACAAACAGACAAAAATAAAAGCAAAAACAGCACCAGAGAAATGGCCTAGTGACTGCCCTGATTTGTTCTCTGCTGCTGTGATAGACTGACCCAAACCAAATTGGGGAGGAAAATGCCCCATGGTTATGTCCACAGTCCAATCTGATCAAGGTGATTCCTCAACTAAGGTTTCCTTTTCCAAAGGGTGTGAAGGTGACAACCAAGATTAGTCACCTCTGGTGGAAGGACAGAATGGGCTCCCCACCAATAAGTACATTGGCAAAATCATGTCTATACTCCTTCACAGGCTAAACACATGTGAGCACATGCATATGTATGTGCATACACATATACACACATTAATATTAACTAATAAATATAGGTTAGATTTTTAATAAAAGAAACAAAAACAAGTGCTGGTGAGGATGTGGAAGTGGGGTGGGAATATAATGTAGTCCAGCCATTCTGGAAAACAGTGGGGGTTTCTTAAAATATGAAAACTAGAGCCACCCTATGACCCAGCTATACGACTTTCTGGTAAACAACCTCTAGTGAAGTACACACCAGAGGTCCTTATTCACATGGGTTTTTTGTCATTTGTTTGGGTTTTTTGGTTTTTTGCCCTATGCACGATAGCTAAGCTATAGAACCAGCCAGTGTGCCAATGTGATATAAATACAAATGATGCTTTGTGTCATCATGAAGAAGAATGAAATTCTGTTGTTTCTTTGAAAACAGATGCAATTAGAGATTGTGGGACCCAAATATGAAAGATTCAGAAGGACAAACATTGCACGTTTTCTCTCATTTACGAATGCTTGGGTTTCCACAGATGCACGCACAGCACACATATGAATCATGTACAAATATAAGGGGAGGGAAGTGGACCGGAAGACGGGGGTGGGAGGACATGGGGAAAGATTATAGTTAATTCCGTGATAGATTTGAGTCTTCGTAAAGCATATAAAACAGCTGTTTGATGCTGTTCATCTATACAACAAAATATGATACTGTAGTTTTTAAAAATTCATGTGAATTTTCAACCTACTTCACACCAACCTCTAGAGATGAAATCATTGAGCTGTTTTCTCCAGTCAATACCTTCCTCATTTGGAGAGAGTCTACCAAGCTCCTCATGGGGGATTGTTGCAACCTTGGTTGAGTTGCTGTCTCATCAGCTTAGTTTTATGTGAGGTAATAATTTCTATGCAGATATGAACTGATACACTCGCTATATGCTTTAATCCTTATTTCTGTGTCCACTGTAGTTAATTTTAGTTTCATTTCCTCTCAGTACTTCTATTTGTAATTATTAATATTCCATGGCTTTTAAAATTTCTTCCTATTAATCTTCCACAGTACAAAAAGAAATTTTAGCTATTAAAGCCCAGTGCTGGTTTTGCTTTATAATTACCACACAGGTCTCCTGAACTCTTTTGAAATGTACGATGTACACTAAAATCGGAGTGATCCGGGTTTTCTTACATCTTGAAAAATTAGTCATCATCCTAGGTACTGCTTCATTATTATCCATTATTTTCATTTTTCTCTTAACAATTTTATAAAAGGCCAAATTACCACAACCACAAAGGGAAGATACAATAGCGAAGTGAGTCGTTACTATTTTACCATTCTCTGGCTTTATTTTTATGTTGCCCAAAGTATTTTATCACCTGTCAGAAGGTACAAAAGGAGATAGGAAATACTCTTTGCTGTCTGTGTTTAGCTTCCTTTGAACACAATTGAAAATTTAGGATACTTCATTCCTTATTTATTATGGCAAAAAAGAATACAATTTGCACAAGTCATATCATTCAGGAATATCAGGGGGAAAATAAGACAACAGATGCGAAGATATAGCTGGCATCAGTTTAGGTAATAGGTTTTTCTTCTGTAGGTGATGGCCTCCAAGGTGCATTTTAAACCCAAGAACCCAAGAGTGCACAATATAATTCTAAAGCAAAACTGAGATGTGGCCTTCTTGTTCAGCTAGTCATTCCTCAGGAAGAATTTATTATATAATAAATACTATGAAGCAAGACTAGACCATCCCATACTTATCAAGGGCCATACCCAATATTCTTCCATTTTTATGCTTTTTCTTAGTTCAAATTATTTGATGTGATTTGTAAATGAATACATGTTGAATTAGACATATACACTAAGATTATAAAGATTTGGGGAAGAAAAATAATTTAATGGACTCAGTAATTTTTATTTTTACATGTAAAATTGAAACTGTTTTGTGCTCTAGAACTAATGAGATAGCCTATTCTTTTTCTTTGATAGTTATGTTATGTAAAATTCCATAAACGTTATTTAAATTTCTCATTCTGATGACACAGGTAAAGACTAGTCAAAAGTAAGGACCAGCTAAACTCTAGAGTTAAGTATTTTCAAAATTAAAGTGTCCCAGCTTCATGCACGACGGTGATCATCAGTTGATCAATCTCTGGGATATCCCCCATTTCAGATCTAACGGCATCTAGCTTTCATCAAAACAGAATACAAGAAACATTTAATATGTTTCCCTTCTTATTGAAAGGTTGAGGAAAGTTGATTTTCACTTCTGAAAATTGTTCACAAAAGTGCTTCAAATATAATCACTGGAACTAAGTGATGACTTTTTCATTACACTAAAGTTAAAAGTTAATGTAGAACTTGAATTCATAGCACAGCTTGAGAACATTCTTGGCTCTAGCGTGCTGCCCTGTAGACAAATAGGCTGCAAACACTCTTGAGTTCCGCACGTTACCCTGTATAGACAGACACGTGCTGAATGCCTAGGGTGGTGTTGGAACCGGAGTCACTTCCATTTGAGTTGTGGCTCAATGCCTTTTGGTTTTGCGGGAGTGAAGAGAAGCTGCTGGTCCCAGGAATCCTACTCCCTGTATCTATAAGGGGGGAGTGACAGAGCCTGGTCTGCAGAGACTGACTTGTGCACTCCAGTGCAGCTACAGCAACAGACGGGGACCAGAAAGCTACAGGTACTCAGTGAGCTTACTTCTCCCCTTTCCCTTCAGCAGCTGTGGAGCTTGGGCATGGCATCACTACACTGTGACAAGTGGACCAGTGGACCTGGTGGCAGGGCGGAGGACAAGCAGTCACCTGCATAAATGCGTGGATATGAAAGGCTTACAAATGAAGTAAGTGAAACAAATCTCAGTGGGAAAATATGGACAGTATTGACGCACGGATGAAATGGTCAGATACGGGCTCTGCTTTATGTGTGTGTGTGCATGTGCGTGTGTGGGCGTGGGCGTGTGTGTGTGTGCGCGCGCGCTTAGTTTTGAGACAGGGTCTCACTCTGTGGCCTGGGCTAAACTGGAATTCACTATGCTGCCCAAAGCAGGCCCTGAACTCTAAGTGATCATTCCAATCTGGTCTTCCTAGTGCTGGGATTACAGGCATTAGCCCTCAAACCTGGCTGATGGGACTTTCTGAAGAATGAACGCAAACTATCAAAGATTAGACAAGCACTTCTATTTGGGGTGCTTTGTGCCTTTGATATTTGCTGAAAACTTAACCTTTTTTGAAAGACACAAGGTATCTGACTAATTCTTGGATTTTCTCTGCTGACAGCTCCATTACGTAAAGAAAACTGGATGCCATGGTACGGAATGCTATTCTGCTCTCTGTGCTGCCTGAAAACACTGAGCAGCAATGACAAAGAAGGAATGGCTACCTTAGGGGACATTCATGTTACCCTGAACTTTATAGATGAGGAGAGAAAGTGCTAAGCTCACTCAGGTCCACCTTCTGGATTGCAGTAAGGCATACTTTATAACAGTCAGGAAAAACTCAGCAAAACTGTCCAGTGGGCATAAAGTCTCTCTTGGAGAAGGATTGGGCAATATGTCAAAGTCATACAGTGGAATAAGAAAACAGTCTAGCCCTGGGAATTCTAAATGAAATGTTCAAACTGGAGTTTCAAATAAAACCTAAGTCACAGGTATCAGCATGCTCACTGTAGATTCCTACCCACTGGCCCCAGCTTGGTAGAAACGACTGAACTTGCTTTGCCTTCCCTCAATGAGGGCAGAACCTATTTCCCCCACTCTTGAATGAGCTCTGTACTCTTCTGGCACCAGGCCCTGTAACCAAGTATCTCTTGTCTGGCCATCCTCTGTCAGATGTCCATGGCTACTTGTAATAATCTTTTGGAGTAAGACACCTTTGCCTATTACTCATAGTCTGGCCATACATACTTTCTTACCAACTATTATTGATACCAAAGAAAGAGGGAAAGAGACGCTTTGATTTATCACAGTCATAGCATGTGTTTCTATAACAAAATCCCACAACTTAAATGATTTATTACATGTAGATTGATTTTACACAGGTCTGGAGTCTCATTATGGAAGGTTAAAGTAGTAACAGGCTGTTGGGAGAAGGCTACTCTCTGTTGCTAGAAGGAACCTTCTCTGAGGGATGCAGCACATCCCTCAGAGGAGACAGATGTTGTGGCTTCACGTGATAGAAGAACAGAAGGATCAATTTACTCTCCAAAGCCTTTTTATAATTAAATGACAGATCCATTCAGGAGGTTGAAGCTTTCGTGACTTTCATCACCTTCCGAAAGCTCCATTATTCCATATTGTTGCATTGGGACTAAATCTATATGTGAACTCTAGGGGGGTCACAAACACACACAGCTTAGCCATCACCTTCTAGAGGTGGGGAAATACCAAGGTGTTTTGAAAAGCATTCATAACTGTTGCTCCACACAAAGCCCCATAAATGATAGACTCTTGAGTAGACAGATCAGACACCAATGTGTGCCAAAGGGAAGGCAGCATATGGTGTGACTCAAAGAACACCAGTGATTTAGGTCACCATTGAGCCATTTGATCCCTGGTGACATACTTGTAGACCTTCCCTGTAAAGCAAGTGCAAGTTCTAGTCTTCCAGATGCTCAGGGATTCTTAAAAGCAATTCTTTGATTTTTTTTTGTTTGTTCTTTGGACAGGGTCTCTCTATATACCTTTGGCTGACCTGGAACTCATTCTGTAGACCAGGCTGGCCAAGAACTCACAGAAATTCATCTGTCTCTGCCTCCAAAGTGCTAGCATTAAAGGTGTGCACTACCACAGCTTGCTACCTCTTCACTCTTAAGTACAGCCCATGGGTTCTATCTTAGAGAATGTAAACTGAGCATTAGAATGGCCTTTATAGCCAGAAAGTGTAAAGCCACAGTCTGAATACTGCTTAAGCTTTTTTTTTTTTGCCCCATTGAAAAATGGTGGTCAGAACAAGCAAAAGTCTGCTGATATAAGGTCAAGGTCAATGGAAGCAGAAGGCTTCTTGAACTTCACATGTAACTTATCACCAGAGGGTCTTGTTAGAATCACTATTCGGGATCAGTAGGTATATTAGTCAGTTTGTGCTGGCATAACAAAAGGCCATAGAGTATAAGGAGGCTTAAGTAGCAGAAAGCTGCTCTCAGAATTCTAGGGTCCAGGCAGTCCAAGATGAAGAAGACCATCAACTCAGGTCCTGGTGAGGCTTCCCAGCTGGTGGTTTCGTGTGTGTGTGTGTGTGTGTGTGTGTGTGTGTGTGTGTGTGTGTGTGTGTGTGTGTGTGTGCTCACATGCTCTTTTCTTTATACTTATTTCCAGAAATCCCGAGTTCTAAGAAGTCTCTTATGAGGACATTAATTTTATCTTATCAGAACCCTATCCTTATCTCCCCATTTAACCCCCATTCCCTGCTCATATGCCCCCTTTCTCTCTACAAACACATCAGGATCCAACATATGAACCGTGCATGGAAAGAAGAGGAAGTTTGGTAATAACTGTTGGCAGGTCTTGAGAATCTATATTTTAGGTCATGTGTATGCCACTGGCCTATGTTTGGGATCAGGGAACTGAAGTTAAAGACCCAGAGTCTATAAGGCAGAGTAGTAGTATGCAATGAGAAGGGGGACACCATGTGGTTCACGATGTCAGTGAGTCCTGCTGAGGAACAATACTGAGGACAACAGCAATATTGTGACACGCTGACATGTAAGGTTTAGTGAGCATAGGAGGAGGAGATGGGGAGATCAAGGCTTGTTTGTATGTTTAACCCAAATGAAACTATGAAACTGCCATATGGAAACTTGCTGTCATATCAGCTAATTATAAAAATAGAATTGAAAAAGAATTTGAAGGGGGTACCTTGTATGTGTGGTTAATACTGCTCTCAGAAGCCAGAGGTTATTAAACAAAGATCCCAGTGCCAGGGGTGGGATCCCTCTTTGTGAGTTATTGGTTAGGAAAGCTGTATGGGCTCCCCAGACAGTTCAGGCTACTGTAATTGTTCTTGGTTGCTCAAAAGAACTAGATATTAATACTCCATTCTAGAAGGTATTATATACTTGAGTTTGGAATGTAGAGAAAGCTTAAATTGAGTTGGAAGTTCTTTTACAGCTGGCTAGCTTTTCTAGTGGTTTGCAGGCTGCTGGGAGAGAAAGGCTATCAGTAGTCTTACCTAGCTATAAAAACCCGGGAGCTACACTACCAACCCGTCAGGCAAAATGTGATTATTGCTGAAGTACTGTTGACTGTCATGGAGGCAATCGGTTCCTTTTGGATTGGATTTGAGGTTCACTCTACAGGAGGGAGTTTAAGCCTGGTTAAATAAACCTAGGGGAAAGTTCATGGCGGGATGGGCAGAGAATCTAGAGTAGTGATTCTCAACCTGCAGGTCATGACCCCTTAGGGGGTTGCACATCAAATATCCTACATGTCAGATAATTACATTTTGATTCATAACAGTAGAAAATTACAGATATGAAGTAGCAATGAAATCATTTTATGAGAAAAACATGAGGAACTTTATTAAAGAGTTGTAACATCAGGAAGGTTGAAAACCACTCCTCTAGAGATGACTTCTAGGACTTTGCTAAATGTACATGATATCAAACTACCTTTTAAATACGTGTTATCCATAGATTGGTGCTGTTCTCAACATTGGTCAGAGAAGCTTCTGCTCTCAATGGGCAGTGGTTAGTGCAAAGGTTAACTGGTCAATGCTAAGAATAAGTGACCCTGGAGCACTCAGCTTTAAGTCAGACACCTCCCTCATGGAGGAGGTGAGAAGAAATGGGAGGCAGGAAATGGGAAAGGAGGGGTAGGAAGTGATGTTTTTGATGACTCACAGAAGACCTGTTCAAGACTGGACTCATCAACATTTCATTCCGGATGGGGGAGGGGCTCATGGGGCCCCATCACTCCTTGAGAAGCTGTAGGCAGTTAATGGCTGCTGGGTATTACTCAGGGGTATAGTTACTGCCAAGAAGGCCTTACTCAAGTAAATTCAAACCCGACCCCCTCCCCAAACATGTTCATGCAGATGACCCTAATTAATTATAGCAGGATAGACAGGCAGGCAGGCAGGCAGACAGACGGATAGACAGACAGACAGACAGACAGACACACACACACACACACACAAACACACAGGAAAAAGACACAGAAGTTGATGGGAACTTCTTGTGGGGAAAAGGGTTCAGAGGTAGTAGAAGACAGATGAGAGAGGAAAGGGACAGTTGATCAAAGTATGCTCATCCATGCATGAGACTGTGAACAAATAGCTCCCGTTTTAAAGTAAAAAGCACATAGAATGGCAGGGTGCGCTTTAAGAAGTGACCTCGTTGCCATTACTTGGAACATTCCATTCAGATATTTGGGTCTTTTCCAAGCCACGTGATACGGTCTAGATCAAATGTTCCGTGCTTCTTTATCTGAAGGTCAGGCCCTCAGACCCCTTTCTCTGGAACATTATTAAGAGTTCAGCAGCTAATGCCAACAGACAAGACACCAGTACCACAGAGAATGTTAGCACATAGACAGGAGAGAAAAACCACACCTAAATCCCTAACGTGGCACTTTCAATAGTTCTACAAAGAGAAGTAGAGCTTAAAAAAGAAAAATGAAGGTTCCGGTCACTTTGCTGTTATTTTATTTGGACTGCTAATGAGAATCGCCAGCCAGGTGAAAAGGGGTTGGCTTTAGAAAAGATCTGCATAAGAAAGAAAAAGAAAGAACTCCTGCCTTGATACAATGTGACACTTTCCTGCAAAGGAGGCTTGTTCATCCCGGGCTCAGGGACATCGGTTTTCTCTAGTGATTATGTCACCAGCTCAGAGAATTGCTTTGGATGCCGAAGTCTTTATTTTCCTTGAGTATGAATTGAGCTCCTTTGGATGTGAGGTCAGGCCCCAGAAACCGTCTTCAGTTACCTTCAAGTTGATTAACTCAAAGCAGAGCTCACAAGCTCCAATTGTTAGGTGGTGGATGGCCTGGCATTTCTTTGGATTGAATAGTGGCAGCCCCAAAGATAGATACCTGACCTTCTGTGGTTTGAACTCGGAGGCTCCTTTCTGAAAGACTGCGCAACAGTCTCAGATGTAGGAGACGGGGTAGGAAGGACCAGCCTGAGAACCCTATGGGGTAACGATAGACTCCTGAGAATCTACAACAAGGTCAGTATCCCAGGCCTTTGTTTCACAGCTCCCCATCCACCCTTACCCCGCAGCAGCACGCTATAAAGGCTGATTTCAAATCAGGTACCAGTGGTGAGCATTTTCAACTTAGTCATCATCCCATCCTACCATGACTAAGCAGACATAGCAGAAGTCAACGGTAGAGGAATCAGCAACTCTGCAAAGCCATCTTCTGCATAAAAGAGGACGTCAAGATGGCTCAAGCCGAGGTGCAAGCTAGAAGATGCTCCTCTCAGCACGCCCCCACTCTGATTCCTTCCTTTCCCTTTCTCCTGCGTATTATTACTGGCTCGCTGCTTCTCCTGGAAGCTGCACAGAGGCATGGCTTGGATAGAGGCCAGAACACGTGTTCCTGGGTTTATTTAAAAGAGTTATCTTGATATTAAGGATCTGACCAGCAATTCTTCTGAGGTTTTTCCAGATCTGAGTTTCTCAGTGCTGTGTTGCTAGAATTCTTGGCTATGGGGGCAGAAGGGGCCAAGGACAAAGAAAGCATAAATTGGACTAGAGTACTCAAGTTGTATTTAATAGTCACTGAGCTACCACTGAGACTGTGTTTAAATACTTAAGGGACGAATCTCTTGAGAGGCTCAATAATTTCCTAAGTCATTTGAGCAGAATAATGAAGACCAAATGCTGATGCCTTGGTCTCTCTCTCTACCTACGCATCCTAGTCCCAGTCTCTGAGGATGGTAGTCTCTCTGAGATGCAGTCGAGGAGAGGGATGGACAGGCTGAGCCTTGTCTCTCACTCTGAAGCTGTCACTGAACTTTTCTGGGAGCAGTCTATATTAAACCTATACATTTTTAATTGTCACCTTGAGATGCCAGCTATTACCCAGGACTAGCATTAAGAAATCTGGGGTGAGCAGGGCACAGCCAGAAGCACGGTGCTCTGTGCTGAGTCTCATAGATGACTATGTCTTCACATATTAAAATTATACCTGTTTCCTGCATAGTTTGGACCAGGAATAGGCCCCAAAGGGCATGTGTTAAAGGCTTGGGTCTCAGAACTGTGTTATTGGGAAGTGATTAAAAACTTTAAAAAGCTTGGCTCCACCGGAAGTCTCTAGGTCATTGGGGTTGTCCTTCAAGGGACCGTAGAAGCCTTGCTCATCTCTCTTTTCTTTAACTTCCCATAAATTGTTCAAACACATGTTCCCCCACACAGTGCTGCCACAGGCCCAACACTACACATCCGGCTGTTTCAGATGGCTAATTCTAAACCTATGAGCCCAAACAAACACTCTTATAGGCTGATTATCTCATGCATTGCTAGTGTGACAACAGAAAACTTACAATTCTGCCTATGTTTGATGTCTAAGCATGTCACCAAAAGGTTCTTCCCAAAGGTTAATTCTCACTAATTTATCCTGTTTAGGATTGCCTGGCTCTTTAAGACATCAGGTATTCCTTAGCTCGGGGAACATTTTCAGTATTTTGTTTCATTGTTAGCTTATAGCTCTCAGCATGCTCTTCTGTCCTGTCTTCTGTCTTGCCAGGTGTGAATGCGATTGCTCTTTGAATTTATCTCTAATTCCTTTTCTTTTTGCACATGATTTCCATTTGAGGGCGATTTCTTTTTGTCTCCAGATATTTCTTAAACTCAGTCTCTTAGAAAATGAACTCTATTCTCAGCAGTGAATATTCTTTTATGTTTTTTTTCAATTTGTCTACTGAATTTTTTAAAATTCAGAAATATCATTCTTTGTTCCAGAAAGCCTTTCCTGTGCTCTAATTATATCTTTGTTTTAATTACTTTTATTAATGTCTTCTTTCTCTTTCCACTAGCTCAACTATAAATGAGGCTGCCAGCTCTCGCTGCTCAGCCTGGTATTTCTTCTGGTTTCAGACTCCCTCTGAATCATTGTAAATTTCCACACTCTAATCAATTTTGTGGGCATCTCTAATGCCTGCCCCGCTCAGCCAGTAGGGGTATTTGATCAGGCAGAGCAGAGGTAGGTAGCATGGGAATAGCCCATGTCGGTTGCCTTCTGCTTAAGGAGCTGATAGAGCCCTTTTTCAACAGAGTGGACTGGAACAGCCCTGACTCATAACAAAGCCCGCAATAGTGGGTATGACCTCTTCGAATTCAGGGAAGAGGCCCCTTCTAAGGAGAGAGATGGATAGGTTCTTTCAGACACATGAGAGAGGAGACTTCCACTCCAAGGAGTAAGAGTGTTTCTCCTCTGTAACCAGGTGCTGCTGGTTACCTTGGAACCTAAAGCCCCTCACTCAACTTACAAGGCCCTTACGGGTCCTTTAGATTCTGCAGCTAATCTCACTTTTGTTGACTTAAGTGACAAAGCTCAAAGGACAGAGGACAAGGACATACATTTCTCTCTGAAAGAAGAAACCTTAAAGCTCAGAGTTCCTTCTTGTTGTATTTTCTAGTATTCTCAGTGTTTCCCTATTTCATGAGGTCTTAGCACCCCTCAATGACTCCCCATTTTTCAGAACAAACCATCTATGCCTTAAACCTTTGAGATGAGCCCTGCTTTAGGCAGATCCATCAGAGCAAGCTCTAGCCTCTATGCTTCCCACCATCCTGGACTCTAAAGCTGTGCTGTGTCGCCCCCCTCCCCTGTGGCTAGGACAGATGCCTTGCAACAGGAAGTCTCCTTGTCATTCTATAATTAAGATGCTACCTTTTAGAAGATGAGGAAGTCTCAACCGGGACTTTTTTCTTCCTCAACCTCCCCTCCTGTTTGTTTTTCTGTGGTGGCACTCAACATAACATGCTCTACCTGTATCTTCTTTCTTCTTCCCACAACGTCATATGAAATGGATGTCTCCTCTCCTCTTCGCAGTGTTGAACTGATACTGGAAATCAATTGCAACAGACACGGTTGGACCAGTCCAGAACTTTTCTCATAGCAGGTGGGAGGCAGGGCCACAGAGCTTCAGCTGGTCCTTTGTAAGAGGGACTGATCTCCTCAGCATCCAAGAGTTTATGAACTCCTTTTATAGGCAGATCTTCCTATTGCTTTCTCCTACCCCACGAGGAACTAGGTTGGAATAGCCCGGCCTCTGGTTGGCCACAGCAACTGAGCTGATGTTAGGACTCCTCTCCCATGAGCCACAAGATTTGGAAATACTTCCCCAGCAGTTTGTGCCAGGTGGGTGGTAGAAGAGATAAACTGTGAAGAAACCTGTGCTGGCACTTTTTTGTGGTTTAGAAAGGTACACTGTGGTGAAAGGTTAATTCCGTTAGAAGGTTGACAGATTAGTTAAATTCTTTTGCCATTTTGACCAAAGATCAGACAGAGCTGTTTGGAAGGAGATATTATTTTAATGCTTGGCTTATGAGACACAGTTGATCCCAGTTGATCCAGCATGCCAACTGGAATGCTCAGCCTGTGGTGGTCAGAGAGTGTGACACTTTTTCATATCTTCATGTATCAGGAAACAGAAAGCATAGGACAGGAAGGGGTGCGAAGCTGAATCTGCCCTGAGAGCAACTTCTGGTGACTACCTCAGCGTCTTTGTCTCCTGCCCTGAAGTGTTCCAACACATAGGCTTGTGGGGGGATAGGCCCCATGCAACACTTGAGGACAGGGCTGCCTTTTCCAAGGCAGCTCATTACAGTGGGGTGTTACTTGTACTACTCCATCTAAACACAGGCTCCTCAGTTTACAGATGAACACAGGTGACTGAGGCTGTGGGTGGGCAGGACCTAAGCTGAGGGGAAAAACAGAAGCCACACTTTCACCTGTTGCCCTAGGGATGAGTGGAGAAAAGGTTTCTGACTATACCTGCCTGTGCCCCAGTCTCTAGCATCTTTTGGAGTTGCTGGCCTTATAGAGCCACTTTTCCTAGTCTAACTCTGGAAGTCATATTGAAAGTACTAATTAGTACAGAGTCAGTATTATGTTTCTCTCTCTCTCTCTCTCTCCCACTATTGGTGCAAAAATTGTTGTCCTCTTAAAAAATCTCACTAAGAACTCTGTCGCTCTAAATGGACCATTTAAGAGCAAGGGCCAGTGCCTTGCCCAGGGCCAGATATAGAGCAGGCACTAGAAAAATGTGTGGAAAATAGGAGAGTCGGTATTCAGTAGAAAGGCAAGATTCAGCCTCAACTCTCTTTTTATTCAACTTTCACATAGTAAGTTTTCTCAATTACATTCTAATTTCTCCCATACAATCCCCTCAACACCCTGTGAGCATATGTGTGGGTATGTATGTCTTTCTATTTGTGTATGCGTGTGATTTATATACATGTATTTGAGTATCTATCTGCAATATGTATGTGTGTTCATGAGTGTATACTATATCCATATCAGAACACACCGCAGCCTGCCAATCATTACTTCTTCACAGATGCTAAGTGGGGAGAGCCATCATTCTTGAGTCTATTACCTGGCATTTACAGTCTCAGTGGAGAAGAGTAGGTTAGGTAGGGCAAAGAAGAGGTGGCTGTTCAGTCAAGTGACACCTAGGAAAACTTGTTGGGATGTTGACATTGGCGACACAGTCTGATCTGAGCAGAAGTAATAGTGACACAGGAAGGGACAGCTGAGGAATGGAAGAAGCGAGTGAATAGGGTCAGGATCTGAAGCTCAGGGAAGGAATACTTTCCAGAGGAGGAGGAGAGAGAGGAAGAGGAGGAGGAAGGAGGAGGAAGCTCTTCCCAAGCTGGAGCAACACACTTAAATATTCATTGTAATGGTCTGAACTCCAAGATGAACCTCCAGTGTGAAAGAGGATCTGGGTAAATGAGGTCAGATTGGAAGGGTCCTGATCAAACTGGACTGATGTCTTTATAATAGGAGGAAGAGAGGAAGCTCTTTCTCCAATTGTCTGTGTGCATAGAAGGATAGGAAGACCATGAGAAGGTAGAGAGAGAAGGTGACTATCTGGCCCACCCCCTGGTTTTCCCAGTCTTTAGACCTATAAGATAGAAATGGTAGGTGGTTCGTTATTAGGATTACCCTGGCTATGCTGTTTTGCTGTGGCAGCTCCTGTTGACTTAAATCTCTCCATCCCTCTACCCATTTGACCACCAGTGTATGCAAGAACAGCCTTCAGGGCCCAGACAGCCTCTGTATCTGAAGAGATTGTATTTTATTTGATCCAGTGTCACAGATGCTGGGGCAATGGGAAGAAATATCAGAGGAGGAATGTTAGGGTTCTGGGTCTCTCAATTTTGAGATTAATGAGTGCTGTTCTATGCTCTGTGGAGTTTCCAGTTTCTACTCACCATCCCCACCCCCAAGTAAATAAGCAGACCCAGATGCGGGTCTCTTTAGAGCGGTGAAGCCTTTATGGCCATCTTTTTCTTATCCACTCTGTAGTTGTCATCACATGGTGAGTCTCGTGGGGGTTGGTGCTAAAGGGCTCCTGAGTGCAGGGCCGATTCAACCCCTCCTAGTAGTGTGGCCCATGGCTGAAAATTTATACTTTCTGGATCTTGGTTTTCTTGCCTAGAATGTGGGGACAATACCATTATCAATCTCATAAGCACATTGTAGAGAATCAAGAAAATCAAGACATATTGTGTGTGTGTGTGTGTGTGTGTGTGTGTGTGTGTGTGTGTGTGTGTGAGATCTTAGTGTATGCTAAATAGAGTTGGCTAGATTTTTCCTTCTCAATCTCAAGCTTATCAGCAGGGGACTCAAGGCAGAGGGAAGGACATGCAGACCAGAACATGTATTCTAAAGTAAATTATTTCTTGACTATATTGGAAGGAAGGTACAGGAGCACCTAAAATTGGGTTGTAGGCCTAGTGAGGGCTTCTATCTGAGGGCTTGCTCTGAGCTGGTGGGGAAGTTAGGGAAGACACCCAGGGAGGTTTGTGAAGGATAGACAATGAGTGATTTAAACGTCTAAGAGGGAAAATGAACCCGCTAGACAAATGGAAAAAGCCTGCTGTGTAATCTGCAGGCAATTTAAGTCTCTAGACAATGGATGTAAGGTGCAAACAGGCTTGATAGTGTGAACTTCTTCTCACCTCCAGCTGCTTAAGTTTGGCAGGGGGAGGGCCTGGGGTGGCTTCTTCTGATAGCCCTTATTTAAGGGATGTGCATGAGGAGAGCCAAAGTCTGCTTTCACAGCCAGCGACTGTGCTGATTTTTCTCATTACACACTGTGTTAACGATGAAGGGAAATGTATTTGAGTTCTCACCTTGTGGCAGCTTCATTTTCATTTCTGTGGCCAATCCCTTAGGACTACATGTGTAAATTGCCAGTTTATGGTAATTTAATTTGTGCAATGCTTTGGACAGAGAAGACATTTTCTTCATTTATGTGGCTTTGGGCACTATATTTTCTTCTCATGACCTCATTGGGATCTTTCTATTTGGCAGTAAGGAAGAAGGCAATACTGTACTTGCAAAGCACCTACTGTGTGCCAGGTAATATTGTAGGCAGTTTACATTTATGACTGTATCAATTTTTTTTTACAACTACCTCATCTAATAGTTTAGCTTAAGTGACTTGCTAAGGGTCACACAGAAAGTAAGGACCAGAGTGAGGATTCACCCAGGCAGTCTTTCTCTGAACTCCATGCTTGGGTACCCATAAGCTTCTCTAATGTATATAAAGTTTCTGTCAATCTAAACGATTTGCTATGGAAATGTATACTATGTCCCATCTAGCTCTTAACTGGCTTCTCCCTCCCCTTCCAACCCCCTCCATGCAGCACTAAGGATGGATTATCAGTGCCATGCATCTGTCCATGCAGGTAACAAGTACATTTTCAGGGATGTATTATGCTATTTTGTAAAAGACAAGGATGACCCAGGACTTCCCTTGCCTCCCAAGGACTCAATATTTAGTTGGGGATGCAAATTAGTCATCAGACAACGTATGCCTTCAACAGACAAGGATGCTGACACACCCCGCATGCACAAGGCTCCAGAAGAAACAAGCTACATCCAGTAAAGGGTTGGGTCTGTGGTGCTGGATTCACTCCAGTTGCTGTGGGAGCCTTTTTAGTTCCTAAACAGATGCCAGCTCATCCAGCTGGGCTGGAGGAATGCTATGGCAACTAGACACCAAGGACTCCAGTCATTGTGCTCCCTAATTTCCTGAAACGGGCGTATAGAAAGCTGGGAACAGGACAAAGCATGTCCAGAGCTTGTTTTCAGCAAGTTTAATTGGTTTCTTTGTTCAAATGGACCTGCCCAGAATTCCTCTAATAAACTGACTGGGCGCATCCTGTGTGATTCTCAGGATGCAGCACGGACTGGATGTAACACGCACTGAACAGAAAGGAGGCTGGCATTGGAGCTGCACCCAGTCAGAGACTGGCTGCATGGCCTTCCTTGAGGAAGTTATTTATTTAAAGCTTGAAAGATTCATTATGACATGGACAAAGTACTACCACTCTTGAAGGGGTCTAGGAAGGATTAGCAACGAGTTTTGAGATGGTCTTGGTGCTAACAGGCATCCAGTCAATCAAAGGTATCCTTAGGTACAGTTACATAGATGAACATGACAACAACAATTCAGTGACAGTGTCCCTAAATGGACTCATTATTGTGGGAGTAACCGCTTCCCCTCCTGCTTGTACTTTACTCTGGAAATGCTCAGAAAGGGCGAGGAGTCCATAAAAGTGCAACCTTTGATGCCCAGGTGCTGTCTGCAGGATGTAAGAAGTCATGTGATCATTTTAACTTTTGTTGGGCTTCCTATTGCTCCCCTTCAGTGGGGTGATAGGTCTTACGGTTATGACCTCACATTGTGGTAAGAAGAGTGGGGATGCATGTTTGGGAGGTTCATATTTGACTGGTTCTATCTGCCAGATGCTGTCCAAAGCACTCGTTCTGTGAACATTTAAATAGCACAGCCTCTCTGGTAGCTTGCAGGGGTAGATGGGGGAGAGCGTCATTCACCTGTTTTTTTTTTTTTTTAAAGATCAAGAAGCAAGGTAGCAAGTGAGAATCCAGTAGTTGGCCCCGGCCCTGTGTTCTGCCTGCTACCCTGGGTGGCCACCTGAAACGTTTTATAGCCATAACCATTTTAGAGAAAGAGAGGTTTCAATTTTCCTCACCATCTTATAGCTACAGAAGAGGAGAGCCACAGAGAGCCCATTTTCTTGAAATTTAATTCTGTTTTTCCTTTTTTCCTGGAAAGCGACATTAAGAATACAGGCTGTTGGTTTCTCACTATCAGAGAATGGCATTCTGGATATGGAAATGGAAAGACTAGAAAGAAAGACTGCCCTGGTATACAAGGTATAAACATGCACCTTTATGTAAATTATTTTCCTTACGCACATGCGTGAATGCACGTGTGCGTGTATGCACACACACACACACACACACACACACACACACACACACACACACATGCACAACCTTTTTCTATCTAAAAGGGTGACCCTGAAGCAGCAATGGCCACGCTCAAACACAGGTCTTAGGGTATAAGTACAGCTCTTCATGCAAATAAAACAGGGGTCCTTGGAAAATCAGTTAATTCCAGGGTCACAGCAAGGAAAATAGAAGATGAACCTGAAAAGGCTTACTGTTTGAATTATTTAAAAACAAAAACGAAATGCTCTAAGATGAGAACTCTAGTGATAGAGAAGCAGAGGGAAGTGACTCTTGATGGCCAAACTGAAGACGCTTTAAACATCAAAATAACAACTATAATATTTTCCAACCCAGTGGATAAACCCACAGAGTTTATGGTGACACAAATAAACAACTTTGAAGGACCTTTCTCCAAAACACAGACTAATTATGAGGGGTAAATGGCTGACTTTACAGCCGAGAACTCTGGATGACACTACCTTAATAAGTGATCAAGGTGAAGACATCAGTAATAGGGACAGACCTGAAACCCTACCTCCCAACGGTGCACATGCCAGCTCAGGGTGACTTCGAGAATGTCCCTGATAATAAGATGCAAAACTTGTCTCTAATCATGAGGAAATACCCCAATGCAGACCCCTAAAAGTTCCTGGCCTGTAGTTTAAAAAAAAACTATCAAGGCTCTAAAAGGTAATGAAAGACAGAGGAAATATTCCAGATACAAAGTGACCAAGGAATCATGACCAGCACGAGGGTCACAACTGTCACTGTAGATCGAAATGGAATTATTGGTGAACTGGGAGAACCGGAGTGATTTCTGTTGTGTAGCAATTGACCAAGCATAGTTCTCATTCAGCAGATTCGTACCACCATGACACACTAGGAAAAGATGACAATCGGTTGAATGAGTTTCAGTGACTGGGGAAGGAAAAAGGTTATATATTGATTCTACTTGTTCTTCAAAAACTTGATGGAAAAAAAAGTTATCTGGCTTGGCAGTAAGAACCTCAGCCAAAGGAAAGGAGACATGTGCTCTATGCAGAGGGCACAGTAGAGTGGGTGGAGCCACAGGCTTGGGTCTGAATCCCAACTTCAGCACTTAGAGCCATGCAAATTTAGTCAGGTTAGTTATCTTATTTCTCTGGTCTGTAAACCAGGGCATAGGGGCTTTGTGGACGTCAGTGAGCTAATAACACACAGCTTCGTCTCAAGAGCTCTACAGTGAGTTCCGAGAACTGCTTCCTCTCTCTGCTTCCTGAGAATGCTCAATGGATGTTCTTCTCCTCACAGCAGATGCCTGGCAAGACCATTTGTATCCTCACGGCATGGTTCATCCTGGTATTGGGTAGATGTCTACAGGTTTTATAGATGGAGGGCATGTGAAATAACATAGACATGTTAACAATCTCCAGGTGGCATTTACGGTTAGTATAAATTTGAGACCCAATGAGGCCTGGCTTCATTTTTAGATTTTCATTTTTGTCTATACTTATTCATTCTATCGGGTGAAAATACTTCGTTTATGATAATCCCAACTGAAGAAAAACTGATTATCTCACTCACAATATGTCTCTTAAGCTGCTTTAAAATATGCAAGTCTGGCCTGTGACAAAGGATTAAAGGGTATCTGCCACCAAGTGTGGCTAATTCAATTGAAAGTGGAACCGTTTAAAGGGTATGTAAAGCAAAGGGAATCTGGATCCACTTTGATCTTGATTCTCTGAGTTTATGCCTTTTCTCCCCTTGTCTATTTGATATCAACTGTAACAACGGCAATATTAAGAGCTGTGTGTGCTTGGGGGATGTGCTACAAGGCCAATTTACAAGGCATCTTTGGATGAGTACCTTTTTAGTTCACCCTTCCTGATCAAATTTCTCAAGAACTCCGTGTATGTTTCTAGGTTCAGCTGACACGAGAGCAGATGGCCTCTGACAAGGCTCCTTGGCGTCACCCTTCAACAGTCCCTTACAGTGTTACTTCAAAACATTTTTAAGGCTTCAAAATGACCACTGCTAACCCAACAAAATAGGCTCCCTTGCCCTTCGGACAGGGCAAAATCCTCCAGCCGTGGCTGAACTCCGACTTTGATCCAAGCGTACATTCCACTTGGATATGCCCTGCTCCAAACAAAGCGCCATGGTGGCTTTTTTTTTTTTATCCTCTCAAAAGACAGAATTTTTGATGCACCTTCAAGATTCCATTTATATCAGTGACATAATGGTGTCAGCTCTTTGAAGGAAGAGAGAAGAGCAGACAGCAACTGGTATTATATCGTTAAGTGCCCAAGAATCAATTACCTCCTTGCTGAGACAAGAGGCAATTTTCCCATTTAAACTTCACAGATGTACAGACTGGCAAATTATTGTTGGGTTGTTGCTTCTTTTATTATAATTAACAATTAAAAAAAACATGTTATAATGTAATTATCTGTTTACTGGCGCTTACTGGCTCAGGTTGTAGCAAAGACTTTATATTCAAGAAAGTATTTTAATCAGCTGTTTATATTCACTTGTGAGTGTGGAGTCATTTTGGCCCCTCACAATTAAGCCGATGGAAATTTCCAGGCTTATCCAGTTGTGGAAGGAGCCTCTTATAGAAATGTATTAGTTTCTGATTTTCTTAAAATAGGCCCCGATTTTAGTGATTCTTCATTTTCTTGCTCTCTTTCTCTCCTGCTTGCCCTGTTCATTTCGGAATAAATGCTTTGATCTCAATGTGCTATGTTACAATGTTACCATGTCACAGGCTCAGTTTTAAGTGTCCTGATGTTGATGAACAGTGCGTGATGACCACAAGTTAATGCACATAACCCTTACAAGGACTCCCTGAGATAGTTTTCACTATGGTGTTCATGGTTTCTACTATAATCCTCCCACTCCTAGTAATAGCAGCATGGGCCTAGATGATGGGTCACGCCATGGAACACAGGTAGCTGGTACATAGGACAGTTGTGAGGATATGGCAATGCTGTGATATCTTTTCTGCTAGATGCAAGATCAGTCAAATTTTCATTTGAAAAGGCAACTCGTGAAAGTGTAAGAAAAACACATTGAAAAGCAACCACCTTAGATCCTGACGGACAATCAGCACCATGAATTACTCTATGGCTGGCTAAAGCAGGACATGGCATGGATTAAATGCCAAGAGCACATCCATTGGGAATGACTACTCAGCTTTATGTGTGTGTAACACTGAAGTCACCCTATCAGCTCATGTGGTCTCACACTCTAAATAGAAGAAATGGTCTTACCGTATTTGCTATGTAATTAAGATAATTAAGATAAACAAGAAGATGATGATTGATGGCATGGATGGATAGACAGACAGATGACTGTGAGCTAGGCAGATGATTGAGTTACTATAAGATATGTAAACATCATTCTATAAATCTTCCTATGCATTGGACATCTTTTATAGGGGAGTAAATGATTCTTAATAATTATAATTATAAAATAACATGCCTATTACCTGCGCCTTACCTTTCAATAAAATTGAATGTAAAGCAACTTGAAAGGCATTGAGCAAGGACAGAATTATGTGCCAAAAAAGGGAAACAGTGGGATGAGAGAGACTGATGGAAATGGTGATCTCAGAATACCTGAAGCAGGACTTAAGGCATTCAGTCAAGCTCAGCTCCATACTTCAAAGGGTAGGCAATATGCCCTGGGTCCTGATATTTCATCCTTTATATTTGTTCCACATCAGCTTGGGAAACATAGTAGACATGTTTTTCTTAGGTGTGCATCTTGGGGGGCTCTCTCAGCATTAATAGAACATTCCAAACAGAATGACCTTTGCATTAGTGACTTAGTAACCAAGTTAAATTGCATACGCAGAGGTATTTGGAAGAAGCTCTTCCTCGGGGGAGTCTACAGGGACTGTCTTATAGTAGGAAGTGAGGAGGAAGAAGTAGGACTGACATAAGGCAAAGCCCTGTGCGCCTATCTGCAATGGGCAGAGTGGAAGGAGGAGCCCCTCCCTGCCAGCTTTCCCACCACCATTTAGATAGCTCGTCTTTACAACAGTCTGTTGAGTGCTAGTTGCATGCCAGCACTTTGTTGGAAGCAGTAGGGAGGAGGTATCTTCATCAGCTGGAAACCATCAGCTCCCTGGGAGCTGAGATGTGTCTGCCTTACTGCTTAGCACAAAGGGGTAGTGAGGACCTGGAAGGTCGCTGGTTCTTTTGCAAAGCAGAAGCCGTCTCCTCAAACGCATTGATTCCCTGGGAAGTGAATGGCAGAGCTAGATACACAAAGCACATACTCTGGTGCCACATTTTGGGTTGAGCCCCAGCAGCTTGGCAGCTATTAAAATAAAGACACACTTGGAAGGCGGAATGTTTTCAGTCACTTGTGCCTTAGGGTTAATGACTTCACCTGAGCCTTTGTGTGCACAGATTTGGAAAGAGCAAAGGCAGAAGGAGGACAGTCGGCACCTGGGATTCAAGAATGTAGGCTGTATCTACTGAATCCGGCTTGGTTGGCTCACACTGTGGTTTATGCACAACCACATGTTCCTCCCGACACACACACATCTTGGGGACTCATAACTTAAACAACTGCTACTCAGTGGTGCTCAGTCACACATACCTCCTCTCCACAGATACGAGAGTGGCAGCATGGCCAGTGCAGGGCATGGACTCCGGTTGAATCAAAGATGCTCCGAGACTGGTAGAAAAGGTGGAGCTCAGAAGCTTTTTCCACGTGAGGCCATGTGTAGGAAGCAGGACAATGACATCAGACGTGGGGAGGGGCCTGCCAGGCAGCACTCTGTGCCAAGCTCAGCTCTACGAGTCAAGGAGACCAGCAGAGCCACACTCTGTCTGCTGGAAAAGCACTGTCTTCACTTGCAGCAGGTGGACCACGGGCTTGCCTGAGTACTGTAGTTGGCTGACACATCAGACCCACCCCTTTGCTCAGTGGTGGCCATGTGACCAGGTGGGCCAGACAGGTATAAGCATAAGCCTGTTGGTTGGGAGCTTCTAGGAGATTTTGAAAAATGGGCAGGATGACCAGGCACTCCTCTGTCTCCTCCCTCTCCACATCTTCCCTCCCTCCCTTGCTTGCTTCCTTCTATCCTGCCCTCCATCTTTCCTTCTGAATGTACAGATGGCAAGCAGCCCAAGGGAACAAGAAGGAATTCAAGCTAATTCCTTTATCACTCATCTTTCCATATCAGTTCTGGACTGCTTTCTCCAGATTTCATAATGTGGAAGGTAAATAGGACCCATTTGCTGGGCTATATATTCAGATATTTCCTGGCTTCATATCAAATAGTAGCGCTGAGATGCCAGGCTTCCACCATCTGGTACCTTTAGCCCTTTTGTAACTCACTTGCTTCCCGCCTCTAGAGCACTTTTCTCAAGGACACGGGTCACAACTCTGGAAGAGTCTTCCTGGAAGATGTAGTCTCACATTCTGCCTTGGATCCAGGATTTTCTATGCTGAGACAACATGCAGAGTGTGGCTAGTTTCTAGATTTGCCTAGATTGATGCCATGGACCCCTAGATTGATGCCATGGACCCCTAGATTGATGCCATGGACCCCTAGATTGATGCCATGGACCCCTAGATTAATGCCATGGACCCCTAGATTGATGCCATGGACCCCTAGATTGATGCCATGGACCCCTAGATTGATGCCATGGACCCCTAGATTGATGCCATGGACCCCTAGATTAATGCCATGGACCCCTAGATTGATGCCATGGACCCCTAGATTAATGCCATGGACCCCTAGATTGATGCCATGGACCCCTAGATTAATGCCATGGACCCCTAGATTGATGCCATGGACCCCTAGATTGATGCCATGGACCCCTAGATTGATGCCATGGACCCCTAGATTGATGCCATGGACCCCTAGATTAATGCCATGGACCCCTAGATTGATGCCATGGACCCCTAGATTGATGCCATGGACCCCTAGATTGATGCCATGGACCCCTAGATTGATACCATGGACCCCTAGATTGATGCCATGGACCCCTAGATTGATGCCATGGACCCCTAGATTGATGCCATGGACCCCTGGCCTTCACCCTGGTTTTCCTGCAGATCACACTACAGTCGTCGCTGAGGAACACCAGCTAGATCTCAGCCCTCTTCTTCACAGACCCGTGCAGTACCTCCAGCATAAAACAACTTGTCTCCAGTTAACGGCCCAGTCCTAATGCCTTATCAGGCCCTGTGTAGCCTTACCCCCTTTCTTTCTCCACTAGCTTCACCACTCTCGTTCTCACCAAGGCTCCGGCAACACTGGCTGGACCTTCCAGAGACACTGGTGCCCATAACCTTGGTATAAGCAGTTTCTTCAGCTAGCATGCCCTTCCTTCTCCCCTTTCTAGTCTATTTCAAGTGACACCTTGCCATTGAGGCTTTCCTCAGTCCATCCTAATACAGATCACATCCCAAATCCTACACTCTTATCCCTGTGCCCAGCTCATCCCACCACCCCCCATCCACTCTATTTCTTCTTCACTTATCTAATATATGATTTGCATATTTGTCATGTGATGTGCTTATGATTTATTTCCTCTTGTTACAGTGAAAACTCCCTGAGGACAAGCTTTTATCCTTCCTCCCTCCCCTCCCCTCCCCTCCCCTTGTCCTCTCCTCTCCTCTCCTCTCCTCTCCTCTTCTCTCCTCTCCTCTTCTCTCCTCTCCTCTTCTCTCCTCTCCTCTCCTCTCCTCTTTCTTTACTGCTTTTCTTGCTGTTGTGTGATTTATTTCAAGTACTCAGAACAATACCTGACACACAGATATCTGTTATATATGTAGACAGTTTTATGTGAAACTAGCATGGTTCTGAGTACCTGCTGTGTGGGAATCCTCTTATGATGGGATGTATGTACTGGGACCTATCCTTCAGAAGACCCGAGATACTGGAGTGGTTATTTATCCATCAGCCAAAATGTGACTGGTTTTGTTTATAGGAACATAGGAACTTATCAAATTCAGGGAGAAGGACTAAAAAAGTGGTCTCCAGAGAGCTTTTTCATTACAAATTACAACCCTAATTTATGCAAAAGAGGAAAAGAGAATTTGTTTGGTTTTAATAATCCTGCTGAAATTTGCCTTTGAAGAGTTTTCCCTCAGAATGATGGCTACCCTGAATGCTCATGCCTAAAACTAATCCCAGCTGAGCCACTTCCCTGCCTTGGGCTCCCTCCTCTGATGAGACCAGTAGCATGTACTAGATACTAGATCTGGATATGTGGTTAGAGCCCTGGGAATGGTGTAACTTTCCTTTCTTTGCACTTAACACAGAGAAAGAGGCTAACTCTGGTGATGAGAAGCTTTTGGGTTGATCAACACTCTTAAGCAAACTTGACCTGGGCTCAGCCATAGGAATCTATCTTGATGGCTAGCTCCTTTCTTTATTGAGTCAACCACTCCTGTTACAGTTTCAAAGACTTCTTTCTTTTCATTCCAAGTCCCCACCAACAAGAGCCCCTCTTCACTTGGAAGCTTTAAGATCAACCCTTGGTTCTTTTAGAAGATTATCTCTCTAAACGGGGATGCTTATTTACTGTTATTCAAAAGCTATCTCTGTGCATAATTTGGATTGTGTGTTTTGATGGCTTATCTCGTTGATGGAAAAGTACTTTATAACCGAGAGGCATTTCAGCAGATCAAGGAGATTCATTACCCTGGCGGTTTTTCATTTTCAGATAGAAATGAGTAGAAATTATCCAATTTCTCTTTTTATAATAATGTCCAATACATTTAGTGTCCAATTTCACACTGGCCCTTGATTTATAGCATTCGCCAGATGAATTGAGATCTGCTGACAATATACAAGTGGGGTATCTTCTAACCCTTTAGGTACCAGGTGGCAAAGACGGTGACTAACACAGGATATTTCACTCTAAAACACACCCCAGAAAACAATTAATTTATATTCTATTTATTCATGTCTCTCCATCTTGTCCTACCTTGTTCCAAATCTTGAGAACAACTGCATATTCTTAGCATTGGAATGGATGAGTCTCTCAGAAATTTTTACTAAAAGCAAGTAGTAAGTGCTAAACCTTTAGCTTCAGTGGCCCTAAAGTTCCAATGACCTGGGACTTCTGTACCTTTGAGTGACAGCTTTTCAATGAGGAAGACCTCTCACTTCCTCTCCACATTAGTAGGGGTCGATGTGCTGCAGATGCACCTAAGGGCAGGAGCCATCCACTACACTTTAATGCCAGTCTGGCTTTGAATAAGTATCTGTCTCTTTTTCTGTTTTCTGATCTTTCAAGTGGATCCTATAAGAAGACAATAAATAATAAGGCAGCAGGCACACTGTAGCCATGACACCTCCCACACACATAGTTTCACTTAATTAAAGTAATATTTCAAGGTCACGCGAAGGCCCAGTACCTTTCTCAAGGTGGTTTTCCTGGAGAATTAAAGCAGACGATGCAGTGGTGAAAGGGGATACAGTTCTGACTCTACAGAACTGTAGTATTTTAAGAAAGAAAGGGAGGGAGGGAAGAAAGGAGGGAGGGAGGGCAGGAAGAGAAGGGCATCTTTGGAGGCTGTCCTGCAAGACCCCTTGCTTACCATTCATTAAATTAGCATCTCTTGTCATTCCCCCAGAGCTCATGGATGAATATCCTGTCATTTTCCTTTCCAGTCCTTTTCCTCCCTGTGCTATGGCAACAAGGTCTCCTGTAGGAGTCTCCTTAAAGCTTCTTTCAGTGTTGGCAGGCAGCCTCTCACTGCTATCTAGAGCTATACTAGAAGGGATAACAGACAGGAAGTCTAATCACAGGAAAGACCAGAGTAGCTGAAAAGCCAAGGACAATAGGAATGACTCCTCCTCTGGGGAGGAGTCTTGCTGCTGGCAGGGTTGGCCCAGGGCCCCTGCCCAGGCACAGACCTCCTCACTCTCCCTCCTAACTGTTAATGAGCCAGTTCTACTGTTGTGGAAAAATATTATGAAAGTGTTTAGCAGTAGAATGAATCTGGCTCACCCTCCCTACCCACACAGCAATTCTAGACTGCTGGGGATGTAACTCAGTGGTCGAGTACTTGAATAACATGTATGCAGTCCCAGGTCCAAGCCCCAGCAGTGGCAAGACAGATAAACAAGCAAAGAAACCGATCCCAGCGACCAGGGAGTTGATGGTACATGATAATAAAGCAACTCTAGAAAGTGCTAACATTTTAAAACGGCCCCACCAACACCTGGTCAGTCCATCAGGAGCGGAGAGGTGACTTATGGTCATCTTCTAGTGCATTCCTTTCAATTTGGTCAGAGGAGCTGGCAAAGAGAGCGAGGGCAAGGTCCATTCCCTTGCCTTCTTCCTATTGGAGATGGGAATGGGGAGTAGGGGAGGCCATGGTTCTTGATATAGTGCTGCAAAGCAAAAAACCATTTCCTCTCTGTAGACTGTAATTTGTGGCCAATTAGGTGTAAATGCATCCTGGCTGACCAGCTCCCGCTCAGAGGTCAGCAGCTGTGTTTCCTAATGGACCATATTCTTGTCACAGGAACGTGAGCATCTCAGTTGGGATGGGTGACATTGTTGCACAGGTCTACCTGATACCTTCTTCCTCCACAATGGGCAGCGCAGTCTCCCTGGTGAAACTATCATTATGTTGTGGTCATTTGGCTAAAAACTCAATTCTAATGGCTTCAGCCACTCCCAAACCCATGTCAGCAGCACTCTGAGGTTCCCTCCTGTTGCCTTGGTCACAGTGACTTCAAGTAAATGCTCAATAAATAGTGAGAGTGAATGGCAGACTGTTGAGGCTGGAAGGGACACTAAAAGATTCCAGAGGTGACACAAGTGTTCATGTGTCAAGTCACGTTGTCCTGATTCTAGTCCCACATTCCTCTTTTGTTCACAATTCCCCTTCCCTCAAAACAAAGCAGGTTGATTCCAGATTTAACCTCCTTATTGGCCAGACATGCTCAGATTCCAAGACAGTCCTAAGTGGACCCAGGGTGGCAGGAGGAGGCAGGGGACCCTGGTAAGGGCCTGCCATATCCAGCTTCATCAGATGATGACTACATTCTGCTTCCTTTGAGACTCAGGGACATTGTATTACCTAGGGGTCTGACTTTAACTGAGAAAGCACTGGATCCATGCTTGAAGAACAATTGAGGCCCGAGGCAGTGGGAAAGTTGGGCAAGTTGAATTCTATACCCTGTGGGAGAGCTGTGGTCAGATGACAGGAGCAGGCTGCGACCTCACTGTCAGGGTCTTGAGGGGAAAATTGACTCCTCACCTCTGTTACCAAACTGGAGGTGGAAACAATTAAAGGATTTTACTAATCATAAAGATCTCCTCTGTTCAGCAAAGAAAAATAGCTCTAACAGATGTTGGTGAAATAACTCCTATCTAGCTGGGCTATAACAGTTCTGAAGACATAAGAGCCAGGGACACTGGGAGCCACATAGGCTAAAGTTAAATCACTGCACTCTCTCCTGGTCACTAAGAAATTATAGAGGGGAGTTGTTAGCTTGGTGTTTCCTTTGTCAATAGTAAATCAATGGATCCTTCGTTTTGACTAAATTGTTTTCCTGCCCTCCAGGGAAAATATGACACAGGCGTAATGCAGATGCGGAAGCGAAAGGCCAGGCTGGGACAAAACATTTAATTAAATCTCCCTTTACAAAACAACCCTCCCCTCAGCTTGACAAATGGACGAAGCAAAATGTGCTTATGCAGGCAAAACAATTAACCAGGTCCATCACACTTTATAACCAGCCTTGCTCGAGCGAGGGGAGGGAGGTGGTGATCTATTCTGTGCTTGTCATGTATGTGCTGGGGAGAAGGAAGGAGCCCGGAGCCCCCTCTCCTCACTGTGGTGGCCTGGGCTCTTCACTCCCTTCAGGGAGTGAAGATCTGTGTGGGAGTCAGAGGTATCAGAGGTACTGTGCTTGCAGAAGAGGTTGGAGAGTCATTTAGAAGATCCCACGGGCTGAGTATGTGTGCAGGCATGCATGTATGTACGGGATGAGTTTGCATGGGGTGTTGGGTGGTGTAGTACAGCAGTGTTTGGGGGGGGGGTCTCTGCCTTTAGCGTGGTCCAGTCATTCTAAAACTTGTGCAGGGTACAGGGGAATCTGGAGGATTCCTGATCAAGCTTTCGGAAATCAATTTTCAGTCCCACTCTGGAGAGCGGAATCAAGCCATAGAGTTCTGAAGCAGAGACTGATCCTGAGTATCAAGACACCGGTCTGAGGCTCTTCAGCTTCCTGTGCAGCACCCAGGGCTAGACCCATGCAGAATTCAAGAAGGGCATTGTTCAAGAGGACTCTGGGTCTCCCTTGATGGGTAAAGGACATACTACGGGCTAAACCAGGGCTGTTGCTACCATACCCTGCTACATTTTGTGTCCTTACCAGGGCCCGTTTATTTATAAATTAATCTTTTGGTCAATTCTTCAACTTGTCCAGCATTTGCCTCCTACGTTTACATAGGCTGCTTCAATCCCACCTGCAGATGACAGAGGCACAAGAATCTTTGACCTGTGCTGTACCCTAGAGAAGGAGCAGTGCAGGGCAGGTGACAGCTTTCAGAATGCAAAACAATTACAGGCATTGGCCACCTGCTAGATATTGCTCGACTTTCCCTTGGGCCAACAGGGGGAGGCTTCCAAAAGAACCCTGGGCAAGAGGCATGCTCAACCTCATTACAAAAGTGACAGAGCCAGAGGCACAGAGAGGCAAAGAAACTCAACTCGGGGTGCACAGCGGCTAAGAAAGGAGAGCTGGCATTAGTACTCCCGGAGCCCGTCTTCTGAGCTACAAGCGTGTACTACTTCTGGCTCAGCTTGTAGCACATTTAGAGTCTAGTGGGGGACAGGGCACAGGAGACAAGGGACAGTCCTCTACGGGACTGGGAAAGGCTCGTCTAAGCATGAGAAAGGTAAGCCAAGGGGATTGGAATAAGGAGGCCGCACGAGCCACAGAGACCTTGCAGACAAAGGCCTGGAGATGACTCGCTGTAGGTTGCTGTCACACTTGGTTTGAGGAGTCATGAGGGGTTCACGGGTGTGTAAATTGTCCTTCTCCTTCTGCTAAGCTCTTTGAGGAGGTCACATTCTTCTCTATACCCCACTCCATTTCCCAGCTTCTCCACAGCATCAAATAAGCTGTCTCACACAAAGGCTACCTTGGCACCACATTCACCTTGCCCCTGGCATTATGGGGTTTTTTTTCAGAGCAGCAGAATTAGCTGGTATTAGCTGATGTTGTCCTCAGGCACATTAGCTACATTCTAGCTATGCCCATGGTAGGAAAGGGCATTGAGGCAGAGTGAGTGTGTATGTGTGTGTGTGTGTGTGTGCGCGTGTGCAGTGCGTGTGTGCTTGCGTGTGTGTTGGGGTGTGCTCTTGGTCTTGATTCAACCTGCCACTTTTTTCTTCAGCAGAGATGCCCTTTAAAGACTCTGCAAGCGCTGAGAACACAGCGGTTTCACAGTGTTTCGGGAGGAAATCAGGAAGTTTTACAAAGGCAGTCTAAGAAAACCTTTAGCTGCCACCATGCTCATGCTGTGTGGATTGCCAGAGGTTTCCCTTCTGTTCACTCTTGGCAGGATAGGGTGTGTATCTCATCAGACATATGAAGCTGTGTGGGAAAAGAGCAGCAGGAACCTGCTGGGGGTGGGGTGGGGCGTTAGCTCAGTGCCTCAGCCGACCTCTGATTCCCAGCACAGAGTTTTCACTGAACATGGTGATCTGCACTTTGATGAGAAATTCCAGACTGATCACAGCTTCTTGGTTAGAGAGATCACGGGGCTCCCAAAGGGTTTCCGCTAGCAAAAATGGCATGTTTAAATATGTTTGTGCAGAAGAGGCTTTGAAATGAGCCCTGCTGACTTTGGGGAGCTGCTGTTCCATAGCATTTGGTGTAGAATTATGTATGGATTTTTAGGAGCTGTTCTAGAGAATTCTCCTTTGACTTGAGGACTTGGGATGGCTCCATTCTGTGGCATGAGGACATTTCTCTTATTTGGCAGGCTGTGGTGGCATATCCTTAATAACTTAGGTCTTTTCACATCTCCATATTTTTCTTTCTCTTACCAACACTCAGATACCCCAGGCTCATTTTCTGTGTCCCCAAAAGGGAGCAAACACTCACTAGTAGCCAATATGTGGAACTGTAACCATGCTCAATTCTTACCCTAACCCCAGTAAGTTTTATGCTGTGGTAGAACACGCTGACTGTCTCTTGATAGCCAACAGTCTCTGCTCTGCCAGGAGGACGAACCTGAGGGTGTCTTGTCAGGAAGATGTGTGCATCTCCTGTGCTCTTGAGGATAACCCAAGACTGTGATCGACACTAGTCATCTGAGAACAGATGTCTGTAGTGCAGCCATGTTGAAGTGACGAGTACATGCCCTGTGTGGGCTGTGGTTTCTGTCTGTCTAGGTCTGTTTCTCTCTGTAGCCTTTGAGTTCCTTGTCTCAGTCATATATGGATTAATCTTTAACACATCCTCTAAACAGCAGGCCGTTTGCCCATCTTCCTGATCATACACCTGCCCATCACCATTTGGAATCAGATCACTCCCTCCATCTGAAACTCCCATCTCATTAGGACAAACACAGCGCCTGCCCTGGCTAACCAGCTCCTGCGTAATGAGCCCCTGCTGGTCTCTCCTGCATCCCATGTCTCCCCCATTTTCTACCTGTTACTCTTTCATCGATGCTTGACAAGATTTTTTTCCTATCTCTACTTGATGGCTAAAACCTTCCTTGTGGAGAAGTTTTCCAGGAAGGTTGTCCTCCCTAAAATAGATACTTGTTCTCATTGTCACCTTACCCCTCTTGATCCCAACACTTAGCAAAGATCATCATCATCTAAAGTCACAAATCTTAATTGGTCCCTGGCTATCACACTCAGGACAATAAAATCCCTAGGAAGTGGGTCTTCAATCTATGTCCTCATAGCATAGAAAGAATGCAAAACGAAAACAAAAGAAAACAAACGAACAAAAATCAAAGGAAGAACACCCCAAAACCTAAAACCAAAATCAAAACCAAACCCAAAACCCAAACCCAAACCCAAACCCAAACCCAAACCCAAACCCAAACCCAAACCCAAACCCAAACCCAAACCCAAACCAAACCAGGAAGTCAGCATTTCTGAATGACTGATCTTGTGAGTGAATGCCTTGGGGTTGTCTCACATTAGCCCCATTTTACAGATGAGAAAAACTGAGACTCAGGTGACTCACTCGGAAAGTGGTGGGCCCAGAATGGGAGCAGAATTCTAAAGCTAGGAAAGAGACTCTTTAACCTCTCTAGCTAATTGTTTGTTATTGGCAGGTGCTTTTTATGGCGCCCCAAACAAATGGGTCATCAGGCTGATAGATGGAGTCAAACAGTAAATAGGGCTTATATTCACTATATAAGTCTGGTATCTAGTTGAGATGGAGAGGGGAATATTTATCAATCCATGAATCTCGATGGGATGGGGGACTTGGGGAGTTGGAATGGCAAGATCAGTACATGCAGAGGCACTGGTGGGCAATGAGCTTTGAATACAGAGTACTCAGAACAGTTGGTTGTCTGTCTGGAGTGGGAGAGGAAACTCTGGCCAGAACGAATGAATAGTGACACTTTTATACAAACAAGATGGGCTTCCTATGGCAGGGTTCCTGTATTGCAGACAGCATCATCCATGAGTGAGTGCAGTATACAGTGTTGTTAGCCCCCAAGCTCTCCCCAGCCAGAAAAAGCAACAACTGCAGGCCCACGTACTCTTTGCACTGCTTGCTCCCCGCATAGATTCTGTTTAAAGTTACAGACTACACTGGAATGACAAGTGGGACCCATGAGGCTAAGACCCACAAGGCCTTGCTTAGCGCACAGGAGAGGACAAAAGAGAACACAGTGCTGTTTAAGGAAACCATGCCAGGCAGAGGGGTCGGGGGTTAGGGGTGGAAATGGAGTATGCACAACAAGGGTTTTTCTACTCCACTGGAAGAATGTTCTCTGAGGCCGTAGCCCTTTGATTGTTTCCAGTACTTAAGCATGATCAACTGCCATTTAAGCCATGTAATGTACAACGAAGAACTCCAGTTACAGCCTCGGGGGAAGAAAGAGGCATTTGAGTCCTCCGAAATGCTCGCTGGCTAAAGAGACACATTTAAGATACGTTGTAAAACAAGCCGTTCTACAGGTGAGTTAGAGCACAGCCCAGGCTGGGAAGGGGAGGTTTGAGCCAGTTCCCGTCACCACAAGTTTTCTAGTTATGAGTTCTTCAAACCTTTACCAGGGCTCTTCTCTGTGCATGTGCACCCGCTACTCTGATGAGGTGAGTGCTGAGGTGAAATCTACCAAAGGATTTCAGCAATAGTATTTCAAGACATGGTCTGTGCTGTTTCTTCAGTAGCTGCCTTGTTGTGTTTTCTGTATTTTAGTTATTGCTATAATATGCTGC
Organism: Rattus norvegicus; assembly: GCF_021556685.1. Classification (NCBI taxonomy): domain Eukaryota; kingdom Metazoa; phylum Chordata; class Mammalia; order Rodentia; family Muridae; genus Rattus; species Rattus norvegicus. The sequence goes on along the minus strand of NC_141541.1, from coordinate 103,424,041 downwards.
CCTCGGAGATGCCTCTGTGAAAGGGTACCCCCGAATACACAAAGACCTAGATAAAAGAAGGGATCCACCGACGAGGGGGGCCACATTAGTAAATCCAGTGAGCCAGTATCTAATAAGCTTTTTTCTTTTTCTTTTTTTAAGCTCGGGATTGGGTGTGAGTCAGCAATGGTCTTTCTTCTAAGACTACCCACCGAAGTGTGATGGCCAAGGTCAGCCACTGGGCATGCGCAGAGCTGAGACTGCACAGCAATAGTCCCAAAGGGTCTCTTAGTTCCCCACAACCAGAATCCACGCCGCTACCCTGCTTAAAGTAAGTCTCGCTGTCCCAGTGAGTCTAAAAGTAGTAGCGCTAAGGAAGGTGAAAGAGAACATTTTCTACTCAACTCTGGTGGCCATTGAATTCTAGTTCTCTTGGCCAGGAAACACATTCCATAGGCTCAGTTCCTAGCCTGAGTCATATTATTCCAAGTCACACACTCAGAGGCAGTTCTTTGCTTAATAAAGTAGGAAATGAACCTTCGTCTCAGAGTTTCCTGACTTGTGGTGGGTGTTGTGATGACTTAAGCCACCTCCACACTCCACAGCCACACCACACAAGTTTCCGTATCTAAGCACAAGCAAGGTCAAAACAAAAGACGAAATTTCATAAAAGAGTCGCAGTTATGCCTCAGTGTTTTAACCGACTTCCTAAAACCACGTTAGAATCAGCTCCGACTGTGTCTAGAAATGAAGAGAAAACGGAAACCAAATTCAACACCCGTGCAGCAAAACTCTTTGGTACTGAATTGGACGGATGCCTAGGTTTCCTTTGTGTAAATGAGGTCACGAGCCAGGTCAGCCAATTGTAAACTAAAGTCCCTGCATCCCATTTTCTCATGGCCAAAGGCTCATGGTCAATGAAGTTGCCAGGTTTCCACAAAATTGTGGTGCAAATGTATGCCCTAACGCCATTGTAGCTCCCTCATCCCCTCCCCACCACCGCCAAGGTTCGCGTTTTGAAAACCTGGTCTCTAGATGAGGACTGGGGCCCAGTTAGAAGAAGCAGATCACCGTGTGGTGGGAGCATGTTCTTGGTAAAGGCTCTCCCGGGTACTCAATCTCCTCCCCTGCTTTCTTTCTGTTTTCTGTCATCAATAGGTAAAGAAGTTCTTCCACAAAAAGCTCCCACTACCGTGGTGGTGTCCTGTCCAGACCCATTGTGGCTGAGCCGAGTAGCTAGGGAATGACAAATCCTCTGAAACCAGGAGCAAAATAAATCTTTCCTCCCTTTGATTTGCCTGCAGCAGGCATTGGGCCTCAGCAGTGAGAAGCGCCTGATGGGGCTGGTCCAGGCTCAGTGCTGGAGCTGGGAGCATTTGAAACAATGGAGAACAAAGACAAAAGCACTTGAGGGGTTGGGGAAGTGTCTCAGTCAATAAAATGCTTGCTCTGCACACAGGAGGACCCAGGATCAGTGGCACCGTTCTGTGTTCTCAGCCTTGGGGTGGGGTCGGGTCAAAGACAGGAATCCTCTGGTTTTGCTGCCCAGTCAGTATAATCAATCAGTGAGTTGCAGGCTGGTGAGAGATGCAGTCTCCAAAAATAAGGCAAAAAGCAACTGAGGAGGATGCCAGATGTGGACCTCTGGCTTTTGACCCACATGCATATGCACATATACAAGCAAACACACACACACACACACACACACACACACACACACACACACACACACACGCACAAAACAACTTCTGCATGTTTTTCCATTCCCTAAAACTCCCAATCTCTAGCCTACTTCTGCAGACCTGCGAGGGGCTGCTTCCCATGGGGACTTACTTATTTACAGATAGTTCTTTTAAAAAGTCCTTTGGTCATAGCTCATCACAGAAATAGCCTCAGTTCAGGCACAGTGAGCCCCCTCCAACAGGCTGGCTGTGCAACGAAACGAGCTTTTCTTTTCCCTTCCTGATCCTTTCTGCCACATTCCTATCTTTACCTTGGTTTTGCTAAGTTTTGGGAATGTTGGAGTAACGTCACCCAGTGATTGAGAGAGGATGTGACTAGCACACAAACAAAAGCATGGGCCTTCTCTGAAGCAGGGCCACTCTGCCCACTGGAATTAGATGGAAGTCGGAATCAAAGGGCACCCATGCAGGCAACAAGGCAGATTTGGTGGGAGACTTGTGAAATCATTTATTGATGCCTTCTGCTCTAGTGAGTTGGAACGATCATCGGTTTAAAGAGTAAGCTGAGAAAGAGGAGACGGGGGCTTGAGGAGAGCGAAGGAGAAATTATTAAGCAGCATGAGAGAGACTGGGCTCGGGAACTTCAGGATGACTGATGGACCTCCTCAAAGGGACCAAGTGCCCATGCTGTATGCCAGGGACGGTACTTGGAGCTGGGGGGCAGACTGAGGAGATCCAGATTTGCCTCCATCCTTTGGAGTCCCATGGTTTACAGTGGAGAACTGAGATTCAGATTCGCAAGCCGAGCATCAGTTACTTTCTGGGACTGTGATCTATCAGGAGGGGACATATGAGGATGGTTGAGGGGATGCCAAGCAAGAAGAATCTGTCCTGGCTGAACAAGAGGAGGCTGGTGAGAGGAAGGTTCTCAGAAGTGGCTAACGTAGTATAGGACACAAAGGGGAAATAGGGACCATCCAGGCAGCAAAAGTGGGAAGACTGGCTGTCATGGTAAAGAGGAAAAAACCCATGGGATTATGTGGCATGTTGGGAAAGACATCAGTATGCTGTATTATATATCAATAGTCTGAAATGTAGGACATGTGTACACATGTACATGTAGGATATGTGTACACATGTACGTGTGTACCCATGCACGAGCACAGTCTTGATGTGTGTAGGCTTACGGGCATGAATGCTTGACAGGGAGTTTGCACAACCAAGTGATCCCCAGAAAGATACCTGCTGAGTGCCATGACCAGCAGCACATCTGGTCCTCCATCCCATAGTACTGTCCTATGGTATTTCCACGGGATGTTCTTCACATACCTGAAAATACCTCCTTATCTCCCGGGTATCCCAGACTGCAAACATATTCGCAGGAAGCCTGCCTGTGTGTGTTCTTTGTCTTTATAACACATTGAAAGCAGTAGGACACACCACACAGCCCAGTGAGACACTGATGAGGAGATGTAAACACGGGTCAGTTTCATTTCTACTCGGTGCATGATGGGGCTGTACACTCTGAGGATTTGGCTCAGTGAGCTGTTAACAACAAATTCCTGAGAAATGTTTGTGTCGAGGACACAAAACAGAAAATGAGTTAATAGAAAGGGGGAAACTGACGCCATCTGGAACCCTGGTGCACTGAAGCTCCCGGAAACGGCGGCACAGATCTTCCTGGTTGCTGCCACCGCGGAGAGCTCTTGGGCAGCACCCCGTGAGCAAACTTGAGCCTCGGGACCACAGGTAAGACCAACTTTTCTGCTGCAAGTGACCTGCCTGGTGATCTCGGGACACACAGAGGCAGAATTCCTCTAGGACCAGGCACCTCCTGTGTTTACCGGGAGTCCCACACCCGTGGATCCCGGCCCGCAGCAGCTCTCTGCTCCCAGACCCTGTGAGAGAGAGACCCAACCGCCTGGTCAGGTGGGCACTCCTGAGGCTGCAGAGCGGAAGAGACCACCAACACTGCCCACCCCTGCCCACATCCCTGGCCCAAGAGGAAACTGTATAAGGCCTCTGGGTTCCCGTAGGGGAGGGCCCAGGAGCAGCAGGACCCCTGCGCCTGAGACACCACCGGAACCTGAAGGAAACAGACCGGATAAACAGTTCTCTGCACCCAAATCCCGTGGGAGGGAGAGCTAAACCTTCAGAGAGGCAGACACGCCTGGGAAACCAGAAGAGACTGCACTCTGCATACACATCTCGGATGCCAGAGGAAAACACCAGACGCCATCTGGAATCCTGGTGCACTGAAGCTCCCGGAAACGGCAGCACAGGTCTTCCTGGTTGCTGCTGCCCCGGAGAGCTCTTGGGCAGCACCCCGAGAGCGAACTTGAGCCTCGGGACCACAGGTAAGACCAACTTTTCTGCTGCAAGTGACCTGTCTGGTGAACTCAAGACACAAGCCCACAGGAACAGCTGAAGACCTGTAGAGAGGAAAAACTACACACCCGAAAGCAGAACACTCTGTCACCATAACAGACTGAAAGAAAACAGGAAAACAGGTCTACAGCACTCCTGACACACAGGCTTATAGGACCGTCTAGCCACGGTCAGAAATAGCAGAACAAAGTAACACTAGAGATAATCTGATGGCGAGAGGCAAGCGCAGGAACCCAAGCAACAGAAACCAAGACTACATGGCACCATCAGAGCCCAATTCTCCCACCAAAACAAACATGGAATATCCAAACACACCAGAAAAGCAAGATCTAGTTTCAAAATCATATTTGATCATGATGCTGGAGGACTTCAAGAAAGACGTGAAGAACTCCCTTAGAGAACAAGTAGAAGCCTACAGAGAGGAATCACAAAAATGCCTGAAAGAATTCCAGGAAAACATAATTAAACAAGTAGAAGCCCATAGAGAGGAGTCACAAAAATCTCTGAAAGAATTCCAGGAAATCATAAAAAAACAAGTAGAAGCCCATAGAGAGGAGTCACAAAAATCCCTAAAAGAATTCCAGGAAAACACAAACAAACAGTTGAAGGAATTAAAAATGGAAATAGAAGCAATCAAGAAAGAACACATGGAAACAACCCTGGATATAGAAAACCAAAAGAAGAGACAAGGAGCTGTAGATACAAGCTTCACCAACAGAATACAGGAGATGGAAGAGAGAATCTCAGGAGCAGAAGATTCCATAGAAATCATTGACTCAACTGTCAAAGATAATGTAAAGCAGAAAAAGCTACTGGTCCAAAACATACAGGAAATCCAGGACTCAATGAGAAGATCAAACGTAAGGATAATAGGTATAGAAGAGAGCGAAGACTCCCAGCTCAAAGGACCAGTAAATATCTTCAACAAAATCTTAGAAGAAAACTTCCCTAACCTAAAAAAAGAGATACCCATAGGCATACAAGAAGCCTACAGAACCCCAAATAGATTGGACCAGAAAAGAAACACCTCCCGTCACATAATAGTCAAAACACCAAACGCACAAAATAAAGAAAGAATATTAAAAGCAGTAAGGGAAAAAGGTCAAGTAACATATAAAGGCAGACCTATCAGAATCACACCAGACTTTTCGCCAGAAACTATGAAGGCCAGAAGATCCTGGACTGATGTCATACAGACCCTAAGAGAACACAAATGCCAGCCCAGGTTACTGTATCCTGCAAAACTCTCAATTAACATAGATGGAGAAACCAAGATATTCCATGACAAAAACAAATTTACACAATATCTTTCTACAAATCCAGCACTACAAAGGATAATAAATGGTAAAGCCCAACATAAGGAGGCAAGCTATACCCTAGAAGAAGCAAGAAACTAATCGTCTTGGCAACAAAACAAAGAGAAGAAAAGCACACAAACATAACCTCATATCCAAATATGAATATAACAGGAAGCAATAATCACTATTCCTTAATATCTCTCAACACCAGTGGCCTCAACTCCCCAATAAAAAGACATAGATTAACAAACTGGATACACAACGAGGACCCTGCACTCTGCTGCCTACAGGAAACACACCTCAGAGACAAAGACAGACACTACCTCAGAGTGAAAGGCTGGAAAACAACTTTCCAAGCAAATGGTCGGAAGAAGCAAGCTGGAGTAGCCATTCTAATATCAGATAAAATCAATTTTCAACTAAAAGTCATCAAAAAAGATAAGGAAGGACACTTCATATTCATCAAAGGAAAAATCCACCAAGATGAACTCTCAATCCTAAATATCTATGCCCCAAATACAAGGGCACCTACATACGTAAAAGAAACCTTACTAAAGCTCAAAACACACATTGCACCTCACACAATAATAGTAGGAGATTTCAACACCCCACTCTCATCAATGGACAGATCATGGAAACAGAAATTAAACAGAGACGTAGACAGACTAAGAGAAGTCATGAGCCAAATGGACTTAACGGATATTTATAGAACATTCTATCCTAAAGCAAAAGGATATACCTTCTTCTCAGCTCCTCATGGTACTTTCTCCAAAATTGACCATATAATTGGTCAAAAAACGGGCCTCAACAGGTACAGAAAGATAGAAATAATCCCATGCGTGCTATCGGACCACCATGGCCTAAAACTAGTCTTCAATAACAATAAGGGAAGAATGCCCACATATACGTGGAAATTGTACAATGCTCTACTCGATGATAACCTGGTCAAGGAAGAAATAAAGAAAGAAATTAAAGACTTTTTAGAATTTAATGAAAATGAAGGTACAACATACCCAAACTTATGGGACACAATGAAAGCTGTGCTAAGAGGAAAATTCATAGCGCTGAGTGCCTGCAGAAAGAAACAGGAAAGAGCATATGTCAGCAGCTTGACAGCACACCTAAAAGCTCTAGAACAAAAAGAAGCAAATATACCCAGGAGGAGTAGAAGGCAGGAAATAATCAAACTCAGAGCTGAAATTAACCAAGTAGAAACAAAAAGGACCATAGAAACAATCAATAGAACCAAAAGTTGGTTCTTTGAGAAAATCAACAAGATAGATAAACCCTTAGCCAGACTAACGAGAGGACACAGAGAGTTTGTCCAAATTAACAAAATCAGAAATGAAAAGGGAGACATAACTACAGATTCAGAGGAAATTCAAAAAATCATCAGATCTTACTATAAAAGCCTATATTCAACATAACTTGAAAATCTGCAGGAAATGGACAATTTCCTAGACAGATACCAGGTACCGAAGTTAAGTCAGGAACAGATAAACCAGTTAAACAACCCCATAACTCCTAAGGAAATAGAAGCAGTCATTAAAGGTCTCCCAACCAAAAAGAGCCCAGGTCCAGACGGGTTTAGTGCAGAATTCTATCAGACCTTCATAGAAGACCTCATATCAATATTATCTAAACTATTCCACAAAATTGAAACAGATGGAGCACTACCGAATTCCTTCTATGAAGCCACAATTACTCTTATACCTAAACCACACAAAGACACAACAAAGAAAGAGAACTTCAGACCAATTTCCCTTATGAATATCGACGCAAAAATACTCAAAAAATTCTGGCAAACCGAATCCAAGAGCACATCAAAACAATCATCCACCATGACCAAGTAGGCTTCATCCCAGGCATGCAGGGATGGTTTAATATACGGAAAACCATCAACGTGATCCATTATATAAACAAACTGAAAGAACAAAACCACATGATCATTTCATTAGATGCTGAGAAAGCATTTGACAAAATTCAACACCCTTTCATGATAAAAGTCCTGGAAAGAAATGGAATTCAAGGCCCATACCTAAACATAGTAAAAGCCATATACAGCAAACCAGTTGCTAACATTAAACTAAATGGAGAGAAACTTGAAGCAATCCCACTAAAATCAGGGACTAGACAAGGCTGCCCACTCTCTCCCTACTTATTCAATATAGTTCTTGAAGTTCTAGCCAGAGCAATCAGACAACAAAAGGAGGTCAAGGGGATACAGATCGGAAAAGAAGAAGTCAAAATATCACTATTTGCAGATGATATGATAGTTTATTTAAGTGATCCCAAAAGTTCCACCAGAGAACTACTAAAGCTGATAAACAACTTCAGCAAAGTGGCTGGGTATAAAATTAACTCAAATAAATCAGTAGCCTTCCTCTACACAAAAGAGAAACAAGCCGAGAAAGAAATTAGGGAAACGACACCCTTCATAATAGACCCAAATAATATAAAGTACCTCGGTGTGACTTTAACCAAGCAAGTAAAAGATCTGTACAATAAGAACTTCAAGACACTGAAGAAAGAAATTGAAGAACACCTCAGAAGATGGAAAGATCTCCCATGCTCATGGATTGGCAGGATTAATATAGTAAAAATGGCCATTTTACCAAAAGCGATCCACAGATTCAATGCAATCCCCATCAAAATACCAATCCAATTCTTCAAAGAGTTAGACAGAACAATTTCCAAATTCATCTGGAATAACAAAAAACCCAGGATAGCTATAACTATCCTCAACAATAAAAGGACTTCAGGGGGAATCACTATCCCTGAACTCAAGCAGTATTACAGAGCAATAGTGATAAAAACTGCATGGTATTGGTACAGAGGCAGACAGATAGACCAGCGGAACAGAATTGAAGACCCAGAAATGAACCCACACACCTATGGTCACTTGATTTTTGACAAAGGAGCCAAAACCATCCAATGGAAAAAAGATAGCATTTTCAGCAAATGGTGCTGGTTCAATTGGAGGTCAATATGTAGAAAAATGCAGATCGATCCATGCTTATCACCCTGTACAAAGCTTAAGTCCAAGTGGATCAAGGACCTCCACATCAAACCAGACACACTCAAACTAATAGAAGAAAAACTAGGGAAGCATCTGGAACACATGGGCACTGGAAAAAATTTCCTGAACAAAACACCAATGGCTTATACTCTAAGATCAAGAATCAACAAATGGGATCTCATAAAACTGCAAAGCTTCTGTAAGGCAAAGGACACTGTGGCTAGGACAAAACGGCAACCAACAGATTGGGAAAAGATCTTTACCAATCCTACAACAGATAGAGGCCTTATATCCAAAATATACAAAGAACTCAAAAAGTTAGACCGCAGGGAGACAAATAACCCTATTAAAAAATGGGGTTCAGAGCTAAACAAAGAATTCACAGCTGAGGAATGCCGAATGGCTGAGAAACACCTAAAGAAATGTTCAACATTTTTAGTCATATGGGAAATGCAAATCAAAACAACCCTGAGATTTCACCTCACACCAGTGAGAATGGCTAAGATCAAAAACTCAGGTGACAGCAGATGCTGGCGAGGATGCGGAGAAAGAGGAACACTCCTCCATTGTTGGTGGGATTGCAGACTGGTACAACCATTCTGGAAATCAGTCTGGAGGTTCCTCAGAAAATTGGACATTGAACTGCCTGAGGATCCAGCTATACCTCTCTTGGGCATATACCCAAAAGATGCCCCAACATATAAAAAAGACACATGCTCCACTATGTTCATCGCAGCCTTATTCATAATAGCCAGAAGCTGGAAAGAACCCAGATGCCCCTCAACTGAAGAATGGATACAGAAAATGTGGTACATCTACACAATGGAATATTACTCAGCTATCAAAAACAACGACTTTATGAAATTCGTAGGCAAATGGTTGGAACTGGAAAATATCATCCTGAGTGAGCTAACCCAATCACAGAAAGACATACATGGTATGCACTCATTGATAAGTGGCTATTAGCCCAAATGCTTGAATTACCCTAGATGCCTAGAACAAATGAAACTCAAGACGGATGATCAAAATGTGAATGCTTCACTCCTTCTTTAAAAGGGGAACAAGAATACTCTTGGCAGGGAAGAGAGAGGCAAAGATTAAAACAGAGACTGAAGGAACACCCATTCAGAGCCTGCCCCACATGTGGCCCATACATATACAGCCACCCAATTAGACAAGATGGATGAAGGAAAGAAGTGCAGACCGACAGGAGCCGGATGTAGATCGCTCCTGAGAGACACAGCCAGAATACAGCAAATACAGAGGCGAATGCCAGCAGCAAACCACTGAACTGAGAATAGAACCCCCGTTGAAGGAATCAGAGAAAGAACTGGAAGAGCTTGAAGGGGCTCGAGACCCCATATGTACAACAATGTCAAGCAACCAGAGCTTCCAGGGACTAAGCCACTACCTAAAGACTATACATGGACTGACCCTGGACTCTGACCTCATAGGTAGCAATGAATATCCTAGTAAGAGCACCAGTGGAAGGGGAAGCCCTGGGTCCTGCTAAGACTGAACCCCCAGTGAACTAGACTGTTGGGGGGAGGGTGGCAATTGGGGGAGGGCTGGGAGGGGAATACCCATAAGGAAGGGGAGGGGGGAGGGGGATGTTTGCCCGGAAACCGGGAAAGGGAATAACACTCGAAATGTATATAAGAAATACTCAATTTAATAAAAAAGAAAAAAAAAAAGAAAGGGGGAAACTGTGTCCTAGCTTTATAAAATGCATTTAGTCCCATGGTCTTATATTTTTGTTTGGGCATTTTTGTTTGTTTTGCTACCAACCAAAAAATACTTTCTGGAATTCACTGCCTCAACATCCACCTTAAAAAAGAAAAACAAACAAACAAACAACAAGACCTACCCAACCCACCAACCAACTATGAAGAATAAAACTTAGTGTGGTAGTTTATTCAAAATGTCCCCTCCCACATGCTCATAGTGAGTGGCACTATTAGGAGGTGTGGTTTTGTTTGAGTAGGTGTGGCCTTGTGGGTGTAAGTGTGCCACTGGGCGCTGGGCTTTGAGGTTTCAGAGGCTCAAGCCAGGCCCATTGCTACTCTCTCTTCCTGCTGCCTGTAGACCTGGATGTAGAACCCTCTGCTTCCTCTCCAGCACCATGTCTACCTCCATGCTTCCTGTCATGACATTAATGGACCGAATCTCTGAACTGTAAGCCAGCCCCAATTAAATGTTGTCTTTTATAAGGGTTGACATGGTCATGATGTCTCTTCACAGCATTAGAAACCCTGACTAAGACACTGATCCAGTAAATTGTGCTTAGCAGATGCCACATGTGACTTAGGTCCAGAGTAGCCCTAAGTTAGCAGCTGTTAATGGTGACTGGTAGCTTCTGAGTCAGTGCTTCTCAAGACCTGGAGAACTTGTGCCACTGAAGCCCCCAGTGCTAAGTATTTGGGAAAAGAAACCACTGGCCTACTGCCGTCTCGTCTCAGAGCCGAACATCCTTATCTGTCTTCACAACAGAAGAGAGTAGGAAGCTGTCCAGTCCTATTCTCTGCCTCGGTTTATAGAACTGGTCCCGTCACAGGACGGGAAGTAAAGATGAAAGCTTGGGGTGTAGGGGATACTGTGTCAGCCACACAAAGTCACAGGCTTTGGTTTCTGAGTCCATGCTATGATTGTTGCCTGACACAGCGTAGCTTAGTAAATGCTTACTGCGTGCTTTAGTTACTCCTTCGTTGCAGCCACAGAATATCTGGCCCAAGAAACTTCAGGAAGGATGTGTTTAATTTGACATATAGCTCAAAATGAAGCCTGTCATGGTGGGGAAGGCACGGTGGTGGCAGGAGTGTGAGGCAGATGTTTCCATTGTACCCAGAGTCAGGGAGCCAGCTACTACTTAGCTCTTCCTTTCCATTCATCCAGGATTCTAGCTCACAAAATGGCTCTGCCCATGCCTTGGGTAGTTCTTTCCCCCTCAATTAACCTAATTACATAATTCCTCACAGATAAACTCTCTTAATTATTTTTCTATTGCTGTACAAAAACTCCAAAGCAACTTGGGGAAAGAGTTTATCTAACAACCATCAGGTCATACCCAATCACTGAGAGAGATCAGGGTAAGAACTCAAGGCAGAAGTGAGGCAGCTGAAACTGAGGCAGAAGCCAGGGATGGATGCTGCACGTTGGATTGCTCCTTAGGGCTTACTCAGCCTGCTTTCTGATAGAGTCCAGGACCACCAGCCTATGGCACCACCCACAGTGGGTTGGGCTCTCCCAAAGCAATCATGAATTAAGATTATGCCCAACAGACTTGCCTACTGGCCATTCTGATACAGGCATTTTCTTAGTTGAAGGTCTCTCTTCCCTAATGACTCTGGTTTGTGTCAAGTTAACATGGTCAGTCAAACTAACCATCGCACACGCCCAGTGGCTTGTCTCTTAAGTAATGCTAGATCCATTAAGGGTCTATCTTTTTTTTTTTTTTTGGTTCTTTTTTTTTTTCGGAGCTGGGGATTGAACCCAGGGCCTTGCGCTTCCTAGGCAAGCGCTCTACCACTGAGCTAAATCCCCAACCCGGGACGGTCTATCTTAACCACCACAGTGTGAATGGAGATAGATGGAGGGTAGGAATTGGCATTTGTGATGTAGCACTGTATCCTGAGGAGAGAAACGTCCTGTGAGTAAGACGGGGCTAGGCTGGAGATGCCAGGAGAGGAATGCAATGAGTAGTCACAGGCCCTGGGAATGAAGCAGTAAGGCCAGGAGAAGAAGCCACAAGCCTGGGTCATAAGTGGGGCACTTTCCACTCGTTAGCTGTAGCTTCAGTAAAGGGTGACAAAATCTACACACCTGTCTGGTAGAAGGCACCGAGTCTGGAAGAGTCTGGAACTCATCAGACTCAAGTGTTAGCAAAGGCAACATGATCAGCACTGATGCTATCAAGATATTCCACTTCAAGAGGAAGACCAGAATCCTCCTGCAGACAGCCGAGAAGTGAGCTTCCAGGAGGAGGACGAGACTCTACAATACTGTTCTACACCTTCAAGAACATGACGTAATCCTGGGCCAGTTTACATAGGTTGTGGGCTCTAGAGAAGTGGCCCCAAGCCCAAGAGGATTTGCTGTTCTGTGATAGGACGTGGGTTCGGTTCTCAGTACTCACATGCTGCTTCCCAACCATCTGATTCCAGACCTGGGGTCTCTGCATCCTCTCTGGTGTCCTTAGGTATTAGGCATCCATGCAATGAATAGATATACATATAGGCAAACACCCACACACATAAAAATTTGTGAATGTTAAGACTTCTTGTTAATAGAAGCATTAAAAGCAATTAATTTTTAGAAAACTGTACTAACATTTTAACCTTAATTACCTTCATGTGACATGAACCAGGCAAATGCAATTTTTAAAAATATTTTATTTCTAATTTTAGGTGATAAACATTATTTTAGTATGAACGAAACTTAAGCACTTGATCAAATGCCTGGTGTTGGCTAATAAAACATAGAATTAAGTTTCCTGTTTTGAGCAATAATCTTCAGCTCTCGGAGAATCCTATTAAAATGACAAAAGTACTGTATAAAAAAAAGCAGGCTCCTGATGAGGGTGAATTAAAAGAAGAGAGAGAGAAGTGGGATTATTGTAATAGCCAGGTCAGGATGAACTGTAACACGTAGGGCATGAGGTCAGTGAGGCAGAGCGGCCTGAGAGGACAGTGGGAGAGCAGTCTGTGGCAGCCTTCCCAGTGGGTCCACTAAGCCCTCGCCTAGCACCGCACTGTGTTCTTAGGAGAGAATGTGGTTTGTCTGCTGTGGACTTGTGCTAACAGACTATATCCAAGAGAGGGAGAAGGAAAAGGCTTGAGAGGACAGTGGAGACCCCAAATGTCCAGACTGAGTCCCACAGAAAATAAAGGTAGCCAGTGCTGCTGAGAGAGGACAGATGGCCAAGGATACTTGGGATCACCATCTACAAACATGGGTGCAGCCTCATCAGTGACAGGTTGTAATATATACTTTAACAATCCTAGCATTAAGGAGAGTTTTTTTTAAAGGAGGAGGAAGAGAAGGAAGAGGAGGAGGAGGAGGAGAATGAGGAGGAGGAAGAAGAGGAGGAAGAGGAGGAGGAGAATGAGGAGGAGGAGGAAGAGGAGGAAGAGGAGGAGAATGAGGAGGAGGAAGAGAAGGAAGAGGAGGAGGAGGAAGAGGAGGAGGAAGAAGAGGAGGAAGAGGAGGAGGAGAATGAGGAGGAGGAGGAAGAGGAGGAAGAGGAGGAGGAGAAAATATTCTTCAGTACACTCCTCTGGCATATTTCCAGACCAGACAGTTGCCCTGAGTACAATGAAATCATCATTAAGCCATATTTTGCCTCTAATAGGCAGTTCTCTGTCCAAAGCAATTTCCTCATTGTGAAGCTAAGTGTAAACCTGAGTACTATTTTTAATAACTCCAGTTAGAATCCCATATTTTGACCATGCAATTGATCTTTAGGGGTAGATGGGAAATGGGCATTTTAATGCAATTCCTTGGGCTTTTACTCTGTAATTTTTCTTAAGCAGCTCCATTTAGAATTAAAATGTGCATTACCAGGTAAAAGGTTGTAATAGGTTAAAAAACAAGACTTTATTTTCTGGTGAGAAATTGGAGATCCTGGGGAATTAAATGGTGTTGATGAAAATGCTGAAATCTACCCAGGCTGAAATCTATTCACTGCTTACTGAACCCAAAGGAATGGGGGGAAGGAAGCCCTCACTGCCTAGTGCTTAGAATACACATTCTCCATCGCCTGCACACTTTATAATCCCACATTTTCAGAACTGCAGATTAACATAGGACATTAACAATACAAAAGGAAGATGGGACCACTTTGTTTTATTTCTGGGTGAGAAAAGCCAGGATAAGGCAAATAGGAAAGCAGAGTAGATACCTGTCATAAAAGGTCATGCCTCACAAGCAGTAGCCAGATGCATGTCTCAGTTTTTTGGTGACTTATAAGATCATAACAAATATTTCAAAAGGACTTGGGCTACAGAAAATATAATTTGATTTACACCTTTTGTAATCTGACCCACTTAGGAAAATAGAGCTAATGATATTGGACATTTGGTGAATTGTAACTAAGAAACCCAATGCATACTCAAAGAACTTTATTCCTTAAAATATCAAATATGTATTTTTCTCATGTCTAGAAAACATACATCTATTTGTTCTTGATCACAAAGCAAAATGTCATATTTTTAAAGGGAAAGTCATGGTGGAGGTGTCACTCAGTGCCAGAGCGCTCGCCTAGCAAGCCCAAGGTCCTGGGTCCAATTCCCATCCCTGAGAAAAAACAAGTTTGTTAGGCATGCTGCTGCACCCCTGTCACCTCAGCACTGGTAAGAAAGATGGAGTTCAAGGCCAGCCTGGAGTGTACAAAACTGTCTCAATACAAGACAAAAAATTACCCCAGGCTAGAACGATGGCCAGAAGCAACAATAAACACAACCAACAAAACAAACAAAAGACAAAAAAGCCCTCAGAAAATTAAGAAAAAAGTGATTGAAAAGATAATCACTTAGCAAGAAAGGAACTCTCTGACAAGGAATTATATATCAATGGTTGGGGAGGTAGCTCAGTTCATAACACGTTTACTATGCAAGGAGGAGAACCTGAGCTTAACCCTCAGGACCTGTGTAAAAAAGCCAGGAATTACGGTACACTCTTGGAACCCCAGAGTTGGGGAGAAGGAGTCAGGCAGATTCCAGGGACTCACTGGCCTGCTAGTTTAACCTATTAGGTGAATTCCTGCAGCGATGAAAGACTGTTAAAATAAAAATGGTGGAAGATGCCTGCAGGACAACTCTAGCCTGCACACTAACACACATGTGCACACACATACACAAATTAGATATCAAGAGCAAATTAAACTGGGTTATCCAAAATATAAAAGTTTAACTGAACAGGCATCACCCGTGGGACACTAAACTGGGGAGATGAAGATGGTTGGGAAAAGGATAATTATGCGGTAGCCAAGTATTGCCCTACAGATTGAAAGTAAACTATAAGATAAAAAGCACCTTTGTAACACATGTCACTATTGTTTCATAAGAACGAACTCAGCATCATGACAATGGGCATCCTGACGGAGCACTCAGGGCAAGGCCCCACAGTGCACAGACCAAGCAATACCCACTACTAAGCATAGAACATCACCAATGGGTATCCTTGTAGAGAAAAAGAGTACTTAACCTGAATTTCAAAGCTTGACCTAATTTCCCATTTATAAGAAATACAATATAGGAAAGAATATATTAATTGAGACTATGAGGAAACAAGTCCAGAATGTGGATAAGCATATAAAACAGCTGACCTGGTTTCTTCTATAAAAATCAATATCATGGAGGGAAAAAAAGAGTAAGGCTCAAATACAATACATTACCTTGATTCAATCCTGAATTTAAAAATACCTATAAAAACACTTTTGTCGTAACGGGGCATTTGAACATCTACTGTTAATAATGTTGTTGTAATGGTTTTTGCACACATATTTTGGATACTTAATAGAATGGCTTTATCCTTTAAGATGCATGCTTCAGCATTAGATAAGAAGAATATGATGTATGCCCTAATATTCAAACAGATCAGTAAAACCAGAAGAATACATTTAATGTGTCTGAAGGAGGCTGTCAGTAAGGGGTAGAATGCTTGCCTAAAATGTGCAAAACAGTGTGACAAAAAGATTGTTTACATAGAGATGTAATCAGTGTATATGCATTTACAGAGGAAGGGAAGAAAGATAAATTATTAACAAAGGAAAAAGTAGGTGTAAGGTATATTTGTATGTTTATATTTAGTTTACTATTAGGTTAAACCATGTGAATTTGCTATCACTTGACCACTCTTCATTTACCAAACAACCATTTTACATACCACATGTCATAAAGACAGAAGAAAGGGAATTAAAGATCGACATGAAAAATGACTTAAGGACTCAGAGGTCTTACAGTAGGTAGGTAAAGCCACTTGGTGGTTTGAATATGCTTGGCCCGGGGAGTGGCACTATTTGGAGGTGTGGCCTTATTGGAGGAAGTGTGTCACTGTGGTGGGTGTGGGCTTTAAGACCCTCCTCCTAACCATGGGTTAGCAGGCCTTCAGCTGAAGATGCAGGACTCTCAGCTCCTCCTTAGCCATGCCTGCCTGGATGCGGCCATGTTCCGGTCTTAATATGATGATAATGGACTGAATCTCAGAGCCTGTTGGCCAGCCCCAGTTAAATGCTGTCCTTATAAGAGTTGCCTTGGTCATAGTGTCTGCTCATAGCTGTAAAACCCTAACTAAGACACCCACCTTGTTGTTGTTGTTGTCTCCCAGACTTTTTTTTTCCTGCTTGTTTCTCCGAGCTGTGATGAAATCCTGTGCTCTGAGTGTGGATTTGTCCATCTCTCTTTGGGGATCTGTCTCTGTCAAATTTGTCTCGTCTTGGACAGCGATGCTGTTAGTTGTGTGCTCCTTTGACAAAGTCACACTTCTGAGTCATCTGATTCTTTCATCATTACATCACATTCCTTTTTATTTCAACCAGAGAGATATTCTTGCTCCGAAGACTATTGTGTGCAAGACCTCATTTGTGTGTTTACCTGGTAAAGCTTTCTCTTATGCTTAGCTGACTTATATCTCACCTATGTCTTAAGACAAGTATATCTCTTATTGGCATCACATAGTTGATTCTTTCTATTCACAGATTTTACATACTGACAATTTAATTCATTAGTTGTTGCAATAATTAATGCTTTTGGGTTTAGATGTACAATCATGTCCCTTAGCTTTTGCTTATGCTGCTCTTCTCCCTGCTTTCTGAGTGAATATGTAGGGGAATTTTAATCCAGCAACATGACTGCTCTAGCCAGGGATCCTATCCAAAGACCTACATCTGTGTGATCTAGCTGGAATACAGTCACACCCTTAATACATACCTTTAAGGTAAAATTAGTTTGTAGAAGGAGGCAGCCATGTTTGAAAGTGATGTATAATTGAGTGACAGACAAAGTGGGGAGCCAAAGAAAGATTTGACAGAATGAGTCAGAGGTAGGATATGTCCAATTCTCATGAGAACAGACAGGAAAGGGAGCCTATTTAAGAGCAGTGCAGGAAAGGAGAGTCCGTTAGCTGCAAGTCAGTGCAGTGAGCGCAGTGCAGAACAGTGCAGCTGAGTTCCTGTGTGATTTTATGCAGTTCAGTGCAGGTGAGCAGAATCAACTAAAGTCAGAGGATAAGAAAGAGCCAAAGGAATAGAACACATTGCCAGAGTTAGTGAGAGTTGAAGCAGAGCAATTCAGTGAGAAGCTGAGAGAAGCCAGGCTGAATCAGCCATAGTGGAGGGGAGTTAGAGCCAGAACAGCTGAGTTGAACGAGAAACCCAGAGCTCAGAAAGAACTAGAAAGGGCGAGCTTACGCAACGGTAAGCCTCTGGGACGACAATTATATCAGGCGAATAAAAGTTACTTTTGTAGGGATGTGTTTGAATTCATTTCATGTGCCATTTTAGTATTAGTTTGATTTTAAAATATATATCTTGATGGTTACATATTTCGGTAATTGATCTAGAAATTAGAATATAAACATGTAACTTTTTATAATCTATTTTGAATGAATGTTTCTACTACTTCAAGTAGATCTTAGAAAACTTACAATTTTCCAGGCCTTTATACCTACCCTATGTTTTTAAAAATCTATAACGAAGTTCTCTTTTTCCGTCAGCAATATTTAGGGTTTTTAAGATCTCAAAGAGAAGAAAAACATCTACTTATTATTCTTTTCTAAGGCCTGCTGTGTCGGTGTCCTTCCTGCTTCTCCTGTTCCTCCTTCCTCTAGCAGGATCTCTGCTATCTGAAGGAATTCCTCCTGTTGTTTATCCAGGAGGGGTCTGCTGGTGAAAACAGACTCTCGAGTCTTGTATACGTGGGCGAGTCCTCCATCTGCCATCTATTACTTTGCCATTAAGCCAATCCAGTGGATAGTTTAATTTAGGCATCACTTTTAAGATCTAAAAGCCTCATTTATTTCCATTTCACAATTCAATTTTTCTGTTGATTTATTTTTATGTTTCTGTTGTATTTCCTAGTGCTTTCTTGTCTGTGTATGTATAAGTACATATATATGTGTTTATGTATATGTAAGTGTGTACATGTGTGTATGTGTGCATGTGTACATGTGTGTATGTGTGCATGTGTACATGTGTGTATGTGTGCATGTGCACATGTGTGTATGTGTGCATGTGCACATGTGTGTATGTGTGCATGTGTACATGTGTGTATGTGTGCATGTGCACATGTGTGTATGTGCTTGCTTTTACTTCTTGGAGCACAGTCATAATAGCATCAGTCAAGTATTATTCTCTGAACTCCAACATCGGTGTCGTCTTGAGGTTAGCATTTTTTACGTTTTCATTTGTGATACATATTTCTCTAATTCTTCATACACTGAGTAATTATGAGCTTCTCTTAGAAAATATGAATATGATGTGAAATGGCTTGATCAGATTATCCTATGAGATAATATTTGTTATTCTCTTGGGGAGGAGTGTTTGGCAAGACTAGGTCCAGGGCACCAAATCTGGCCTGCTTTGTGTTGCCTGGGGTTCCTGTATTGGTTCCAATACAAAGTCTTTGCAGTGCTACTCAGCTCTGCCTGACATGTTTGCATGTTTGCTGTCCAGTGTTCTGCCTGACGCAGGCTCTGCTATGTAGTTTATTTCTCAGTGCTGTGGTGTGCTATTTAAGGTTACCTAAACCCATGCAGCTTGAGAGTAAGCCCACAGTTAATGACCGCTTCACAGAGCCACCTGCTTGACTCTCCTTTAGCCACAATTGTCTTCCCATGGTGTAGCTGCCCCCAAGGTCGTTCCCTTGCTCCCCAAGAATGAAAGTCTTTAGTGCTCCTACACTTCTGTGCATTTCCTGAGCCTTCTGCTCTCAAGGATAACTGGTGAGGGGAGCAGGAGAGGGAAAAAAAATTGCAACAGGATTATTGTCCCTTCTGGTCAGAGTGTCATTGTCCCTTTTGGAGATTTTGGGTATCTTCTGATTTTGTTAGTGCCATGATCATGTGCTACCTCATGGTCATCTAAGATCACACAAGGTGTCTGCTTACCTGCCTACCTTCCTCTCTCCCTCACTCTGCATCCCAGACTCCCTTCCCTATTCCTCTCCTTCCTTCCCTGCTCTTTTGACCTGCTGTTTCACTACTTTCCTTTTCCTTTACCAAGAAGCAAAATAATTTCTCTTAGTTCTTTGGCACCTTTGGTACCTAAGGCAAGAGACTCATGTAGACAGAAGAGTGAGAATGAAACCCCACTCCTGGTTCAAGAGTTGGATTACTCCTGGTCTATTATCATTTCCTTTTTTCTTTTTCTTTTGGCTATTAATTTTTAAAGTTAGGATACAAAAAGCAATAAGTTTCATTACAGTATTTTCAGATGTGTGTGAAATATTGTTTTTGTTTACTCCTCTCTTTCCTATCGTCCTCCTTGTTCTTTCTGGCCTCCTCTTGCTATCCTTCCATTTCTACCTGCTTTCATATCAAGTATTTCACTACTGCCTTGTTTTTCTCCTTCTCCCTTCTCTTTCATGATCCTTCTTTTATAACACACACAAGCGCGTGTGCGCACAAATACTCTCTCTCTCTCTCTCTCTCTCTCTCTCTCTCTCTCTCTCTCTCTCTCTGCGTATGAGACACAAATTGTGATATTTGTTCTACTTCTTAATTATTTTGCTTAACATAATAACCTCCACTTCCATCCACATTCCTACAAATGCCATGATTTCCTTCCTTTGGCAGAATAAAATTTCATCCTGCTGTGTAGACCCTGTTTTCTTTGTCTGTTCTTCCCTTAATGGGCTCCTAGGATGGTTCCTACCATTTACTTTTAGAGTCTTCTCATAATTGCTACTTGCATTGGGTCAAGTGCTTTGAGTTGCATTTACTGGGAGAGACAAGGGTAAGGATGAACGCTCTGTTTCAGCCAGGACTGGGGGTTCTCTCTTACCCTGGAGTAACAAACTCCACACATTTCAGTTAAACCCCTTTTGCTAAACTTCCCACTTCACCGAAATATATGTCTGATACTTAAAAGAAGGTAACTATTTCGGGTGGTGCTTTCTAATACATTGTCAAGCACATTCCCTTCCACAGAGAAGAAGATGGTGGTTTAGTGAACTTAGTACAAATGCATGGGTGAAGATCACTGATGCTGGTGTTTAGAGAAAATAAATGAGAACAGGGTTAGTGAGGGTGACTGGAGGGTGTGGAGGTGAAATGTGTATTTCTGGAACTGGGAAGATGCTGTATCTATAAGCACAGCACAGGGAAGCACCCAGATGGCGAGCAAATTCAGGATCAGCCAACTCCTAACACTAGTTATAAACATGCTGTTCTTTTAGGTCAGCAGTAGAGCATTCAAGTTATCCAACATCTATAATTAATATGTCAAATCAGATTGATGTTAGCAATAAATATATAGGTTTAGACGTCATTATAAAAGAGTCTATAGCAAGTAGAAAATCTTTTCCAGAAGGGAGTAGTGGGTGAGGAACAAAAAGTATAATTCTATTTCAGTGACAGAACTAGTTGTCCGTGCCTCACAAGACAGCCTATTTCTCAGGTCTGCTGATTGAAATAACTTGATGTAAAATGTATAAGCTGGCTTATAATCAATACAAGACATAAACATAAAGTATACATTGATGAAATGACATAAGTTGGATATTTGAAAAATTCATAAGCAAGGATTATTATCTGAAGATGGGAATAGAAGAATATTCCAGAAAGACTCCATTTGAGCTGTTGGATAACTGTAATAGTTTCTGCAAGGATTTTAATGAAATTTATCATCTTGAATGCATAATTAGCAGTTGTCTCTAAAACTGATGAATCTAGTAAACTCTCCAGAGACCATTCCTTTCTGTTCTTTATGAACGCAGGCTTTCACAAATGCACCTAATTAATATTACTGCATTTGCGTCTATTACAATAAGCGATAGGTGTGTGGCTAAGAAGTTTGGGTTACAGGCATATTTGTTGAGCATTTGCTGCATGCTTTCAATCCTTTGTACATTCAATATCTAATGTTCATAAATTCTAAAGAAGTGTTCTTACTGTATCCCCTCATTTTATAGCTGAGAAAAATGAGAACCCAAGAAGCCGAGGTTAGAGCTGATAGCCCACGCTTCAGAGACTGAGGCAGGGTGGGACTCACGCTTTCAAAATCTCTCCGTATGTATACAAGCACACATCACACACACACACACACACACACACACACACACACACACACACACACACACACACACACACTATTTACTGCATTAATCTCCCTGTGAAGGATATTGTTAGCATGCTTGTGAACTCTGGTGTTAGGGAGGAAAACAAAGAGACAATTAGTAAGAGAACTTATTATAAGCATTTCTCCAGTGTATTAAATTGGTGTTTCCTCACTTTAGTAATATAGGAAATCCTGCGTGTAAGCACTTGTACCCTGTTATCATTATATATATATATATATATATATATATATATATATATATATATATATTCAGCATTCTCTTTATCTCTGTGTACATTCCAATAATTCTTATCATAGAACTTCATAGCCAGTGGGCAAAAATGATAAAGGAAGCATTTGTATATGGCTTAGGGCCAAAATCCAAGAATCCATTTTAAATATATAACTAAAATACCAACACTGGATGAGTCAAACTATCTAAAAGTTATTTACCCTGCAATGGACACAGGCTAGGCATATAATTTTGTTTCCTTGATGTGGGGAAGAGAGAGTGGGATGGCTTGGCTTGAATGAGGAAGGATAATAAATTCCTGTAATTCCTCTAATTCTAGGTTGCAGCTGAGGAAGACCAGGCAGGGTTGGCCTTGTTGAACTTTAACCCTTGCAGGTCACAGAGAAAGACCACGTGGGAGAATCCCTGATGCAAAAGTGAGCCTTCCCAGTCCTTCCTGTAGACAGGGACTTCCTGTGCTTGCTTTTAACAGGCTGGTCTTGTAGACCACAGGCATTCAGAATGAGCTCTCTCATGCAGGTGGGAACAGAATGCATCATTTGGAATTTGGGTCTTCTGTTTAAGCTGCAGGGCTCAGTGGTTCTGCAGCCTCACAGTGATGTCACGTTGCCAGGTTTTACCCATCCTAAGAGGTAGCCACCATCCTCACCTCTGTTTTATAGGTTAGAGACTGAGACAGAGAGGTTCCGTGCCTGGACTTGATGATCCAATATCCAACACGGAATGGTTATTCAGTCAAAGACGGCTACAATTAGAGGTTACCGTCGTTCTGCCAGGGTGGTTTCTAGTGTCATTTGGGAGGCGTTACCCGCATTGCATTTGTTTACCAAGCTGTGACTCCAGCTGTGGTTAGTGTAAGTTCACGAGAAGGCAGGTACCCAACCCGAAATCAGGAATGGCATTACCATCCCAGACTTTCTTAGATGGTGCCACGTCCACAGAGCCTGGCTCTAGGACTTTGGTGTTTATGTGAGACTTTACTAGCTTCTGTGAGGCAAAGCTGGGACCTTTTATCTCTCCTGTTTCCTGCCTCCACGCAGAGGGTCCTTGGAAACTGTGCACTGGGTTTTGTCACTGTATTGTTCATGTACCTCACAGGAGGGAAGAGTTGGACTGTAATCAAGAAGCAACTCTTCTTCTTACATCTAAGTCTCCAAAATAGCATGGGAGGAATCCATTTCCTTTAAAATTTCAAAGAAACGAACACTCAATTTATTTCAAATTGCCACATTAAGTATACTTCTATTATTAATTGTTTTCTTTTCTTTTCTTTTTTTGTTTTTTTTTTTAAGAAATTAAGTCTCGTTTAGAACAGAGGCTGAAGGAACGCCCATTCAGAGCCTGCCCCACATGTGGCCCGTACATATTCAGCCACTAAACTAGATAAGATGGATGAAGCAAAGAAGTACAGGCCGACAGGAACCGGATGTAACCACTACCCAAAGACTATACATGGACTGACCCTGGTTTCCAACCTCATAGGTAGCAATGAATAGCCTAGTAAGAGCACCAGTGGAAGGGGAAGCCCTTGGTCCTGCCAAGACTGAACCCCCAGCAAATGTGATTGCTGGGGGGAGAGCGGTAATGGGGGGAGGATGGGGAGGGGAACACCATAAAGAAGGGGAGGGGAAGGGGTTAGGGGGATGTTGGCCTGGAAACCGGGAAAAGGAATAACATTTGAAATGTAAATAAGAAATACCCAAGTTAATAAAGATGGGAAAAAGAAAGATGGCAGTGCAGTGGCCTCCCATTGCAAAGAGCTATGTTCTGCCAACAACCTGTCTGGATGTTAAAGCCTTAGAACCTGGCCCTCAGTATTTACGAGTTATTGATATCCACATAGTCTCTATACAGAAAGTGGAGATTGTCATTCCCAAGCTCAGCATGGTGGTCACCTTTGCTCCAATTAATGTCACAAGTAAAGTCTGTTGAAGTACACCATAAATAAAGCATTGGATGAAGGTCTTGAAAAAAATAAAACAAAATTAAGTGTATGCATAAAAAAAGAAAAGAAATTAAGTTTCTTTAAGATGAGAACTCTACCTGACAGAGAACATTTTCCTTACCTCCTACTGTGGTAGTTTGTAACCGAGTTAAAAAAAAAATCCTATAGTAATTTAAAAAAAAACAATTAATTTAGTACCTTCCAAATAATTTCAGAGAAGAAAGTGAGAAAGGGCAGACCTTGTGAAATAGGTTAACAAGTCATACTCCAGGAGGAATGTGGGTTTCATGTGAGAATATTCATGCATTCTCTCGGAAGAATGTGGGGTTCACGAGAGGTCACATTTGCACTCTCTCCCCAGGTCTTCCACACTTGTGCCTTTTTATCAAACTTTCGACTTCCTCCCGTACTGTTTCTATGGAAAGAGTCAGATAGGAATGCTGGCAAATGTGACATTGTCCTGTGAGTAATCGGGCCTTGCTAACCATGTGTAGGAGATGGGCAGCTATGTGTTCAGAAGCTGAGATGGATTTGATGACTTCTTTAATGCCATCACCAACCAGGAAAGGAGAGCAGGGCCCGTGACAAGATCACTACAGCACAGTGGAACCCAATCGACTTCTCCCATCTGCGTATTTGCACATCCACTCTGACTGTACCGGCCTTTAACTGTTCTTATAGCCTGAATCCGTCTGCCTGCACTAAGTTCCCAAACGTCGCATGTCTATGCCCTTCAGTATTCTCCTTTTGATTTTCTTAGGATGGCTTTCAGGGGTTTCTGCCCTGGTTTCAGGTTTTCAGCTGAGAACACCACCCTTTCCATGTGATGGAACCCCTGGTACTTCCTTTCTCTACATCTGTCTTGGTCCTGTCCATCCTTCATCCCCTCCTGGATAGTGTCCAGCTCTGTTACTGAATCACCTGGGCCTTTTGGAGTCACCTCAAACTGGGCAATGCCAGGAAGTGACCCGAAGCTGCACTCTAGGCACGTTGGCCTTCAAGTACCACCTCATTCTGGATGCTGTGTTTGACATCATACTTTTTCTTTATCAAGCTTGGCTTGCTGCCTGGATACTTGCTCTAGTCCATCTAAGGATCCACCATTCTTCCTCTCTTCCCAGTGGAGTCAGCATCAGAGATCACGTAAGTCATGAGGCTCATGGGAGTCAGCTGATGCCACTGGAAAGCACTGAAAAAGAACTGGCTAAAAACCAAATACATGACCAATTTGGGGATAACCTGACTGTAAGAAAAGAAACCATAGAAAATAAATTGTTTGATTGTTTAAAGGAAAATTGTACATCTCTTTCTTATGCTGTCCATAGAATATTTTGATAGTGTATTTGATACTTCAGTGGCAATTCTTTTCCTCTAAGCTCTGCCTTCTAACCTTTGTTTTTTCCATGCAGGGATCCAACCTACTGAATTTTATTTTCCAGAAATCTGAACACAGCACTGTCTTACTAATGGTTCGCAGGGGATCCAACTCTTGAGAGTTTAATGCAATGTGTGTACTCATCCATGGGCACCCTCCAGTAACCACCACTGTGAAAGAAATTGCAGACCACATTTATATGGCTAGAAAATAATTCAGCAAGCATTTCAAAGCACTCACTGTTCACCTTTAGTCAAAGCACTTTTGTGTGTTCAGTAATATTCGCAGTAGTCCACAGGGGCTTTTACCCTGAAATTTGGTTTAATACACAGCAACTTGGCCTAGTTTGCCCATAAGCCTACTTATACTAAATACGTGAGGCTTGCTTCTGCTTTCTCTTTGCCAAATGGGTAGAAAATTTTTTTCAAATGCTTGACAAAAGCGTTTGTATTTAAAGTCACGGTCACTTAATTTTCATGAATTATTGGTTCATTTTTATCATAATGGATACGCAACACAGAGGGGCTGCAATCGCAGACCCTATTAATAAGAATCTTCTTGGAAACCCTCGTCGTAAGAAGGGTCTTTTCCTATTGGACGCGGTGGGCATGAGTTTGTCCTAGAGAATGGGTGGGAACTGGAGAGGATCCTTATGATGTCTGCATGTGAGAAAGGAAAGGTTTGCTTAATCCATTACCTTCTAGGAAATAAAATGAGGACCGGGATCACAGGGACACTTAAACAAAGACACAAACACTTTGTAATAGACGTATCCACTTTCCAAACTGGCCCCAGATACCTGCTTTTATCTAGGTGTCTGCTCTCCCTACGATGTAGATTTGTAGCGTCCAGCTGTAGGCGCTGCTTATTAGACAGGTTCTGACTGGAACCTTGGCTTCCTTTTTGGTGAGAAATTATATAGCGTCTGTCTTCAGCATCCCCTTTGAAAAAACATATGGCTCCCTCACCAAATGTGTGTTAAGCATTTTTTTCCTATTTTAAGTGCCAGTGCCAGGAGTAAAAAGCAAAGCAAATTTGCTTTCTTGTTAGTTGTGCTGCTTTTTCTTTTTACAGTCTTATCTAGAGTGTAGCTATCTCGAGGACAAGAGTGTGTCTTATTTTTAAAGTCTCATAGTGTATCGCACTGTACTTTAATGCTGTTGAATGGATAAAGTCACCGGCGAATGAGTCTATTTGTAGGATAGCTTGAAAACAGACAACACTCCAAGCCTATTGGGAAAGTCAGCCTAGTTTGCCATAGGTCATATTGCTTCACCGGAGTTTGAAGGTCACTTAGATGCAAGGGACAGAGAGGGTACAAATCAACCATGCACTCGCACCGAAGTCAGCTTTACTAGAAATGGAATGGGCCAGCCATACTTCTCAATGATTTGCTGGTGTTAGTGGGGTCACCGTACCTGATCTGAAGCCATGTCAGCATGGGGGTCGTTCCTCCTCCGAACACCCAGACAGTGAAGAACACGAGGAGCAGTGTGGTGGTGAACATCATCTGTTTAGGCTGAGATTCCGTGTTGCGGATGGCCAGGGCGAAGGCAATTGCACCTCGCAAACCTTACAGAGAAAGCCAGAGGGGAAGTTGAATACCGAGACTTTAACTCATTCTCTTCTGATATATTTATCTTTACAACCTGCTAACGTAACTTCTTTATTAAGTAAAAATTTTATTCAGAGATGATTGCAGATTCATATGGAGTTCTGACAAATAATATAGAAATACTTTCCCTTAGTCTTTGCCAATGATAACATCTTGCAGGGAAATAGCATGACATCTTAGCCAGAATATTGATGTCTGTCTGTATAGTTAAGACTTAGAACATACCCTGAGATCAACAAGGAGGCTTTTTTAATCTCATCCAATGCGTGCGTGTGCGCACGTGCGCACACACACACACACACACACACACACACACACACACACACACGAATACACAAACACCTTAACTCATGGTCACCAGCAGTCTGTTCTCCACGACTTTGTCATTTACAGTTGTTTTCATGTCTACATGTCATGAAGTGATGGACCCTGTGGAGTCATTTGTCACTGTGTCTATCCAGCACAAATCTCCAGATATTACACTTGTTGACTGGATCAGTGGCCTTTTGCTTCCATCCTTGTTATGGACGAGTGTCCCATGGGTTGGTTGCTTAGTTGAAGGACACCTGGAGTTTCCCAGTTACTGGAGATTAAGTCAAGACCGCTAAAATTGGCATATAGGTTTTCCTGCAAACATATTTTCCTTTCTCGGAGTTAATCCTCCAGAATATGATCAGAGTAGTGCAGTATCTGCATGCTTCACCTTAAAACAAATTATGGTTTTTACATTCCAACTAGCAACCTAAAAATCATCAAAATTTTCTGCATCCTTGACATATTTGGTGGTGTTACTTTTTTTGGTTTAAACCATTGTGATGGGTATGGAATGGTAATTTGTTACAGTTTGAATCTTCTTTTGCTAATGGCTAAAAGCATTGAACGCTTCTAATTTGTTACTCTGTTATCTGCACACTTTGCTACAGGAAAC
This sequence comes from Rattus norvegicus, assembly GCF_021556685.1. NCBI lineage: Eukaryota > Metazoa > Chordata > Mammalia > Rodentia > Muridae > Rattus > Rattus norvegicus. Next base: position 103,396,289 of record NC_141541.1, on the reverse strand, counting down.
AGCTCTTGTATTTTTCCTACTTTTTAATTGCACTGGTGGAATCTCCAATTGCTGTGTGCCGAGCTCTTTATACACGGTCCATAACAGGCCTTCGTTAGGTGCAGTGTTTTAAAAATACTGCTTTCTACTCTGCAGCTTCCTTTTCTCATCTTTGAGATTTCGGAGACAATCTTTTTAGGTTTGATGGAATATAACTTGTCAATTTTCAGGCGAATTGTGCTTTCGGAGTCAACTCTAAGGACTCTTTGCACAAACCTAGCTTCCAAAGATTATCGTCTGTAAGTTTTATATTTAAGTCTACAACTGTCTTGAGGCTGTTTTCCTATCAAGCAAGAGGCTCGGGCTGTGGTTATCTTTTGCACAGGTGACATCTACTTTTCCCATCAACTGTTTTTCTTATTTTGTTTTTAACCTCTGTCCAAAATCAGCAGCCTTCGTTGTGTGAGTTCTCCATTTATTGCATTTATCCGTGGCCATTCTTAAAGCACATTGGCCTGATGGCTGTAAGTACAGAGTGGGCCTTTACAATAGGTACAGTAATTTTTTGTTTTTGAAACTAGAGCTTACTGGTTTTCTTGTTTTTCCATAAAACTTTAGATTTACATTGTCTCTATCCACCAAAAAATCCTTTCTGGAAACACTTTCTTTTCTAAATCAAATGTGTCCGAGAACAAAGAAAACCGGGACCATGGGAAATTAATAACTAATTAACCGATGCTTACAACATTCTAGGTTGCATACTCTCACAAACGTAGTGATCGAAACTAACCTATTGGAACCTGCTTTCTAAAAAACGTTTTACCTTCTACTCTGTGGTAGAATATTAAATGCCCATTGTATATTACAAGTCTGTACTAAACACAAGAGGTTTACAGAATGAAAGGCCAGAGCTTCATTTAAATTGATGATATTAATAAAAACAGAAACACAGAGTTTGATGGGGAGGAGGAAGGAGGCTTTCAGGTGACCAGAGACTTGCTGAGCCCTGTGGTCCTTGTCAGACAGTGGAGGGGGAGGGGGAGGAGAAGGGAGAGGGGGAGGGAGAGGGGGAGGGAGAGGGGGAGGAAAATGTTTTATAATAACAGCAAGCATTCGTCAGAGGTAGTGACTCAGCTGTTTTTGTAGGAAGGTTTAAATCAGACGCATAGCCTTTCAATGGTCCAGTCTTCTGTAGCACTGTTACTTTGCCAGGGGAGATGTGACCAAATGTCTTTTTTACCCTAAACAGAGCATCAGCAATAGACCAGAGAGATAATCCCATCAAAGCCAGCTTGGTGAACCAATGAGTTTAACTGGAATTATATCCAGAAACATGAGCGACCCTTCAACAGCTACCTTACTGAAAAGGAGGTACAGATGTTGAGAGTCCCCCGTGACCACCCTTCTAACCCCCGCATCCCCTTCAGAGATGGTCAATGGAGGTAGGACTGCTCGCAGCTGCACGTGTGCAGGAGTAAATAGCCAGCATCTTAAGTGAGGGTCTGATGGCTCTCTGGTCTTTTCTCTGTCTGCGAGGTGATGTTAATGAGTCTGGAAGTAGTCACAGGTGCTGTGATATCAAGGCTGCGGTGACTGTGGCTGTGCCAGGGGAGGGACAGCATTTATAACAGGTTTAGTTAGGATGCCAAGTTGCTATCATACATTTCAAATGATTAAAAAGAGAATCAGATATCAGGTAGGATGAGGAACATTATAGCTCGCCTACGCCCCAGAACTTAGATTATAACGCTTCTTTGTTCTGTCCACGATGAGACTGTACAAGAGACAAGTGGTGTGACACATGGGAGACCGAGGATTATGCCAGGGAGATTGAACACATTTTGCCTGAAACAAAAAAAAGCCTCGGAAAGAGAGAGGAATATGCACTCTGATTATAAAATACCTCTAAGGAACAGTGTAATGGAGGAAGGAAATTATTCCAAATCTCCATGTAGACAAGGAAATGGCCTGAAGAGAAGGGAGATAACATTTGAAGTAGACATTAATAAAAATGATCCTTTACATCTGAGGTTCTGAATGCTAGGACGGCTGTGCGCAGCACCACACCCCCACCACAGGTGTTCCTGCTCACACACTCAGCTGGGGACGAGGTGGGACGATGTGAATAATGTTCTCTCTCTCCCCAGGATACATAAACAGTGTCATTAGTGAATGGGAAGGCAGGGAACAGACTCCCATTATCCAAGGACAGGATTTATAGGTCAAGGTTGTTAAGTGCAAACCTGGAGGGAGAGTGTGATCCTTTCATTCCCCACGCCCCCAGGCTTGCTAGGGATGTCAGCCAGTCAAGCAGCATCGCCCGTTATGAGGAAGAAGTTTGAAACGTTGAATAGCGATTGCTATTTGCTGTCTGTTTCTCACTAAAGTATTTGTAGTTCTCTCACTTCTGAGCTTTCATAAGAAATAGTAGGAAATACAGTACAAATTAAAGCACTCTGTATCTGGTTTACTGCAAGGTCACCCAGGTTAGATACCCAGGACTAAGCAGTAAACAGTCAGTACCCCTCCTAAAGATGTTTAATATGTCATTAGTATGCCAAACTGGCATAGCCGTGTTCTTAAGCAAATTGTAGGTAACAGTCCTTAATTTAAACATGTACTCAAAGTAGTGGCAGGTTTGATGGTGTACCCACGTAACCCTGCAACCTAGGAGGCTACAGCAGGAGGGCATCAAATTTGAAGCCAGTACGAGTTGCAACAGTAAGACCCTATCTCAAGAAACAAAATAAAACGAAACAAAACCCCTTCAGATGCCCAATACTTGCAAATACACATATGTGAGAACATATCTGGTAGTCTGACTTCACGTTGGTCTATATGAAACTTTAATGTATGAAATCATAGTAAAACCCATATTCGCAGGCAAGGCAATGTAGAGGTCTCTTGGGGCTGGGGAACCAGAAAAGTGTAGCAATGACCACATGGCAGGTTGGGAAATATCTAGTATGTCCAAACTCAACACATTACGAAGGGATGGCTCTGAACAGATGGGTATACAGGGAAGATCAGAGGTGAGGGCCTTTAGAGGAGACTCCATGTGCCATAGGTGAGGTGGTTTGGTGACATTGAGAGCAGGTTATGGGGAGTGCTGAGCTTGCTGAGTGGACAAAGGGAAGCTGACTCAGAACCCCAGAGAGGATGAAGTGCTGTCCTGGTCTGCTTGTCCCTCATGACTCTACAAGTTCTTCCTCACACAACCAGAGCCTGAGCAAATGTCTAGTCAGTGGCCGTTCCTTGCTTTGATTAATGCGTATATATTGATTACTCCTATATGGAGTTCTGGGCCTGCTGATTCTATCTTCTTAACACCATGGATTTATGCCATGGAGGATTTTAGAGTTGAAAAAAAAATCATGCGGGCTACTGGCAAAATACTAAGACATAAAAAAAATTGATATTGATCTTTGGATTTTCATTGTGGCAAAATATTACTTCCAAAAATATATACAGTTTTGCTTCAAAAAAAAAAAGAGGAAACTTAGAGCACATCAAAACTAGAATTTGATTTTATTTTCTTGATACTTGGACCCCTTGGTTTACTTTTCTTCTTCTTTTTGTTTCAGTCAACTTGTCAAAGTAACTCTGTACTTCTGGGAACTGGTAGACTATATAATTTTGCTTTGAAAAGATTGACTTTGTAGGGATTTTGACACACTTTATATGCCCAACTGACAAGTTATCATCATCTTGGGGAATAAAGGAAATACCTACAATTAAATGTGGTTTCACTTAAAATTGGCCTCTAAGGGCTTCTTATGTTAATTATATTGATGTTCTGCTCATAACAATAGAACACTATCGAGCCAAGGAAAGATTTCCAGCAAGGACCCCTGCTGCAGAAAATGTGCAGTTTCCTGTTTATCTTTAAAGAGCAAGAGTGAAGCATTTAATCAATTACACATTTGCAAAGGTGCTGCAAATGGGTACAGGTCAGATATATATAGCTACATTTAAACCTCGGGGATATAAATATCCCTTTAGGCACTCTTATTTAAGGTGCAAAGCTGTAATGCAAAACTGTAAATATTTCCCGAGCACCCATTATATGCCTAGCTTTAGCCAAAACACAGAATGAGAGTGCGATAAGGAAGGTTCAACCTCTCTAAGGCATTTAGTCCTACAAACATGACTGTCATACAATGTGGAGGGGTGGGGGATAACACTAAGAGTGTTTGTAAAAGCCACAGGGAAGCCACATCATTTTATAAGCTTGCACACACACACACACACACACACACACACACACACACACACACAGACACTCACGAATAAAAGATTGTAAGAGCCTATATGGTCCCAGATGACTGTTGTGAGATCCTGTCTTTTGCTTATGATAGGGGTGCTTTTTCTATGCACTCTCAATGATATGACTGACTATGAAGATCTCACCAAGTTATCACGCCAACCAATACACACATTCACATACAGGATGTGGGAAGAGGTGGATATACATGTTCATGGTTTTAAAATTAATTGTTTTTATTTACTTTGACTTTCTGTGTAGGGATATTTTGCCCATATGTACATCTGCATAACACATGAATGCCTGACACCTGTGGAGGCCAGAAAAGGCCACCAGATATCCAGATATCCTGGAACTAGGTTTACAGATGGTTGGGAGCCCCTATGTGGGTGCCAGGAATTAGGAGTTGAAAGTAGGTCCTCTGGAAGAGCCACTTGTATTAATAGTCAGAGACGTGATCTCTCCAGCCCCTGCATACGTATGGTTTTAGTGGAGTCAACCCATGCGGTGAGATGCTGTTCCCCCAAGGAGCCACAGTCTATCTAACAAAAAACACAGTGCCAGGCAAGGAATACTTACCTTCAAGTTGTTGTTTAGAATGGTTCAAGAGACTCCCGCAAACAATATAGACCATCAAAATTGTTCTCAATTACTTCCTGGAATATGAAGAAAATACCCAAATGCTGGGGACACCACCCAGAATTAGAGGGAATTTACGTCTGATACTGTAAACCTAGTCACGAACCTATGTCATAGGCCCAAGAGGAGAACCAATTACTGTCAGATTACTAGAGTAACAGACTTGTTTTCCAAATACTTCTAAACACCCATCCTTATACCCATAGATAGGTACAGCTCTTGCGTCTCTTCGAGGAAGCTTCTTTTTGGACCAGACAGAGACTACTCAGAGAGTTTTGCAATGGTCAAACTATAGTGTGACCATGGTGTGCCCAGACTCAAGTGATGCATCCATAACTTCACCCTTACACTTAAGTCTCAGGGAGCATCTCAGAGGAAGTGACAGAAAGATTGTAAGAGCCGAGGTCCCCGATGACAGCCACAAGATCCTTCAGCATATAATAAGGGCGTTGCTCCCATGAACTCTCAATGGTACTGCCGACTATGCGGATCTCACCAAGTTATCGTGCCAACCAACATCAATGGAGGAAAATTTCACAAGGCCCTATCCCTAGATGGTGAGCTATCGGCAGTCAGTGTCTGGTGACTCCAATCCTAAGGGGTCAGCCCTAAGCATATGCGAACAGGACCCAGTAGGTTGTTTTATTTTTTTGTCGCGCGCGCGCGCGCGCGCGCGCGCGTGTGTGTGTGTGTGTGTGTGTGTGTGTGTGTGTGTGTGTAAGGGGTGGTCAGAATGGTATAGGTGGAAGTTGGAGGGAGAGGAGAGTAGAGATGATGCACATATACTTGGAATCATGTATGAAATCCTCAAATGAATATTTTAAAAGGTGAACTTGGAGGGTTTGTGTTAGGGGTGTGTGTTACTGTGTATATAGAAGGGGTGATTTGAAACTATAGGCTGATAAAGGAAAATGATGAAGAGAAAGGACAAAGGTCATGCTGGCTCACCCATGACACATGCCAACAGATGTGCAGCATGTGTGGGTCTAAGTGTAACATCGATGACTTAACTGTTTTTATCTGAATTCTTTCTTCTGTCCTTCCCCCAAACCTTTTTGAAACACAACTGTGTTCTAAACTAATCTTTAGACTTCAGCCAAGACACTGCTTTCTCCTGGAGGCCTCCTCTGGGGTCTGAGTCCAGGACAAGCTACCTTATATTCCAAGCACAGCCCAGTTCCTCTCAGGGCTTCCGTATAGTACTTTATAATTGTCAGGCTCTGTTTATCAGCAACACCTAGAGCAAGGCTGGGAACATAATCAATGCTCGCTGAATATTTATTGAGCAAATCAATGGTTGGATGAATTTCTGATCTTTCACAAGTCCAGATTGCATACAGAAAATGATGGTTACTTTATAGTTTGATGTAATAGTTGAATACTTTTCTGAAAGTCCAGTGCCTACCTTTTTATTATTTAATCTTAGAAGACCTTATGTTGAGTTTCAAGGGTTTTGGAATCTGCTCTTAGGATGATGGCTTGCATGAGTCTAAGCAGGTTGCATCAGCTCTGTTATCTTATTTCCTTTTAAAAATTATTTATTTATTTATTTATTTATTCATTCATTTATTCATGTATGTATGTATGTATGTATGTATGTATGTATGTGTATAGGTACTTTGCCTGAAGTATATCTGTGTACCACACGATGTATGTATGTGCTTAGTGCCCTGGGAGGCCAGAAGAAGGCATCAGTTCCCCCGGAACTGGACTTGCAGACAGCTGTAAGCCTCCATGTGAATGCTGTGAATGAAACCCCTGGGGCCCTTTCTATAGCCCCTGTTAAGTCATTTCTATGTGCGCTTTTAAGGTTTGACTTATAATCTTCAACTAAAGTGCAGAACAAAATCTTATGACACTTAAAATCACATACTGCCATTAATGCCAGGGGCTTAGTAAAGATTTAGATTTGGTAGCAGTGAATAAGGTGCTTGCTCAGGTCCTGGCTATGGTGGCCCAAGGCCATCACCTCACACCTCAACTCTACACCAGCTGAAAGTCCACTTCGTGCCCCATGAACCCATTCTCTCCTCCATGTCTGAGAGAGGATCTCCCAATCCTAGTTTATGATGAGTTAACAAGTCAGCTCAGCATATAGCTTCCCACAGATCATAGAAACCTGTCAGTCATAGCCCCACTCTCTCTTCCTTTGTCTGCTCTCCATTGAGAGGCAACATAAACAAGAGAGCATTCACACTTGTCTTTATGCCATGAGCCCACTCAGCCTCTTGCTTCATGTCCAGAGTTCTGCGTTTCCTTTGTGCTTCTTCAGTGTTTGCTCATTTGAACTATGTTTCTGCCCACCCTGTACTCTCACGAGCGCTTGAAATTCTCTAGTCACATTGTTCGCTCTTCAAAATCCTATACAATAGACTGATCATACCACTTGTATTACTAAATTATAATCGGGATGAGTCAATATTTAATGTGGTATGTTCTTTTCTCCCAACGTCTAATCTCTCAAAAGGTTAGAATTACATCTTTTTTAAAGTAGTTCTTAGATTTCTCGCAATATCCTGGATGTGGAATTCAGCATGGCTCGAAAGTGAACAATTGCACTGACTTCAGACTTTCTGAATAGAGATGGCAATATCCATTTCGATTTGCTTAACTCTTCAATTCCTTCAGCATGCAAAGTTGGGTAGCAAAGGAGCGGCTTTACTTCAAGGTGCATCCAGGTCAGTTATGTAAGATGCTAGAAAGAAAACCATGGGAGTGGGGGGAAGACAGCCTCTGTGCATATGAGGGGTTCAGTGTTTAGGGTGCTTAGGGAAGTCTCTCAGGTTAGCGATGTTTGAGCAGAGAAGCCTCACCAGCTCCTGCTCACCTTTGGGAAGCTTGAGCAAAGCTCTGAGGAAGGGAGCTGGAAAGCACTGTGGTTGGAGAAAGATGAAGAGGTTAGGACTGGGGAACTGTGGAAGCAGGAGATGCTGTAGAGGTCACAGAGCAAGATGGCGACATGTTTGTGAAGGGCAAGGTGATGGGGATGTCGTTCTGAGATGAGAAACCTTAGGAAGGTCTGATAGACCTAAAGAAACTGATTTCATCTATTCAATGATTAGAAGAGGAATGCTGGCTACTACGAGGAAGCCAGATTTCTAGGCTGAAAACAGGAGGCCAGTGGGCTTGATGCCTTAATCCAGAGAGCAGGTAAATATGCTCACTAGGGTGGGAGTGTGGTAGGTCCTGGCCTGGTGAAACTTCAGTCTTTGTTAGCAGGTCAGATGAGAGCATCTTTGGAGGATAGTTAGGAACACAGTTTTCTGAGCACTCAGAGGAATCAGGGGGAACCATATGAGGAGTGTGTTTGGTAAGGAGAGTGTGTGTGGGAGGAGGTTACCAGTGACCAAGGCTTTATTATAGCCATGTACGTGTGAGAGACCAATTAGTCTCCCAAGAGGAGAGGTTGAGTGGACAGACCCATAGATGAAAGAGACCAGTTAGAATCCTCTTACTAGAGACTGGAAGGAGAAGAGGGTTCTCTGGGATTTGAAAGGTACAGGAAGCTAAAGTTTATTGTACACCATGCTTGGTTTTGCTTCTTGGTCTTTGTACTCACTATTCACCTCAGCCATGCTACCCCTCCCTACAACACTGCCTCTCCCAGGTAGTTCCTGGGTTATTCTTCATCTCAGGTCAGAAAGGCTGCAAGACCACCTCATCATAATGAAGATGGATACTTTTATATCTGTCTGCCTGTCTGTCTATTTATCTATCCATCCATTTATCATCTATCTATCTATCTATCTATCTATCTATCTATCTATCTATCTATCTATCTTTACTGTCTTTGATATCTATTTTATTTATTTACTTATTTATTTATTCATTTATTTATGTTCTGTTTTGACTGAAAAGTGAGCTTGGAAAGAGCAGCCCTGTCTGGTATCTGTGGCATCTGCTGTGACGTGCTCCAGGTGCTAAAATGGCGACCCTCACAGGGTGAGCATTCCCCAGGCTTACCCAGTGATGAATGCCGAAGTGAATGGATGAAGGAAAGGTCATTTTTGCATTTGAAAGTGTTCCTGGAACCCAAAAGGAAACGAGCAGTAGATGGACTGGGATACAGAAATGTTCCTTAGAAACCGATCCGTCCTTTGAAAGGATTGTCCTTTAGAAGAGTCTTTCTGCTTCTCTACCTTCTCATTTGGAATAGAGGCCTGGCTAACATCCCCACCCCCTCACTTTAACTGCTCCGAGGGGTTGATTTCAAAGATCTAACACATTCTTATTATTAGTCTGGTAAATCAAAACCTGAGACGGGCCTACAATTGAATTATGTATAACTCTTACACTTGCTAAAGTCTCGTGACCTTGCACGGGGTAACTACTTTCAGCAAAAATGTCAGTCTGGTTTCAAAATACACTTCCCTGAATAGCGCAACCTTGCCATACAGTTCCATTTTCAATTCAACATCATTTTTTCTGCAGGGAAGGGAAGCCAACAGATTGTTTGCAGAGGAAAAATCGTCTACCTTCAGAAATAAATTGAGTCCTTCTACAAACCAAGCTTGTATTAGACAAGTAGAACTTTCTTCCCTTCATCTCTCCATGAACTTGCATTTCTAAAACTCAAGGCTGCAAAGAAGAAATGTAACATAACTGCAATATATTTTTTATCTGGAATGAAGTTTGCTTTTGGAAGCCCTGGGCAGCAGGAAGGGTAATTGGGGATGGGATTAGCTCTGCCACAGTTCTGAAGTCAGCCTGCTGAGCTGCCTCTGCCTTCGGAAGTTTATTTTTATGTAGTGAAGATGGATGTGGTTGTACACCAGGGGCTGATCCTCAGTGTTAGCTGAAACTCCAGCAGAGGCTTTCCAAAGATAGTCAACGTTCCGTGAGCCACACTCAGCTCTTGGCCAGGCTGTGCTCAAGAGGAGAACCCAAAACTTTCCATTTAGAACAGAAGTTCTCAACTGGGGCCATCTCCCCCCCAGTGAATATTTGGCAAGGTCTGGAAACATTTATGTGTGCCCTGGGTACTGGGAAGCAGGGATTTGGGCTGAATCTTGGGGTTTGGGTTCTGCTGTCGTCTACAGGGCAGAGGCCAGGGATGTTGCAAATATTCACAAAGTACACAATAACCACCACAATAACTAACTAGACTTAAATGTCAAGGATTACTAGGGTTTAAAAACTTCATTTTGAATCTAACATATTTAAAACAATGTTATAAACAATAACAATATTTCTTCTTTAATGACTGCTTTAAAAAAGATGGCTGTCACCAAAATGTACTCCAATATGGTCCCAGATTTCTGCACTTGACTTCTTATATATTAGGCTTGTGGAAGACTAAAAAATCTGTTCCCTTTCTTTTCTTTCTGAAAGAGCGTTTCACCATGTATCTGGCTGTCATAGAGTTTGCTATGTAGATCCGGCTAGCTCTGAACTCACAGAGGTCCACCTTCTTCTGCCTCCCAAGTGCTTTAAAGTCATACATCACTATGTCCAACTAAAGCTGTGCCTCTCTAAAGAGTTGCCAGATCATGTTAATCTTGTCATCCCGGACAAAAATAATGTGACTTGGCTCATTACTCTAGTTTGCTTTTCAGTTTCTGTAATAAAATATGGACCAAAAGCAACTTGGAGAGGAGGGGTTTTTATTTCATCTTAAACGTTGCAGTCCATCACCTAGGGAAGATAGGGGAGGAGCTCAAGGCAGGAATCTGGAGGCAGGAACTGAAACAGAGACCACACTGAACACCACTTTCTGGCTGCCATCACTCTTGTTCAAGTCATTTTCCTATTCAACATGCACAACCTGCCCAGGGGGGACATTAATCAAGAAAATGCCTCTACAGATGTGCCCACAGGCCAATGTGAGTCAGGTGGTTCCTCACTTGAGTTTTCTTCTTCCCAGCTGATTCTGGTTTGTATCATGGTGACAAAAACTAACCAGCACACTTGGACTTTCCCATTAAAACTTTTATTTCCTCTGACGGCTGGAATGGGCTATCCACCAGGAAGACTGCCATTGTAAAAAAAAACACATTGAAGGGCAGCACCCATCTTTCCCAAGAGGAATACATTTTGAAGCATTTACCAGGTATAATGGTCCAGGCATGCAATGCAGGCACCCTGGAAGCTGAGGCAGGAGGATTGTCATAAGTCTGAAGATAATTTGGACTACAAAGGAAATTTGTAGGCCAGCTTCGGCAACATACAGGATAAGACTTGAAAGAAAGAAAGAGAAGGAAAGGTACCCAAACCAGCAAACCTTAACACATGGGACTGAAAATCACTTCAGTAAGGTGTACAGTATTAGTGGGTGCCTTGACACAAGTGACCATTTTGTAAATAGAGAGGAAGACTGTATGAGTCACAGACAGATCAGCTACCTAAGGGTTCTTCCTTCTCTCATCAGGAATCAGTAGTCCTCTAAAGCTCTGGGCTTTGAAATAGATTTCTGGCAGAGCCTTCTGGAGGCTGCGAGGCAGAGCAAAAGTCTTATCTTACTACAGAAGTTGGTCAATGAATGAGACACCAGCTGACCAATGTTTGAACTGTCTCAATATATATCAGAGTTGATACTGCACAATTTTGAATTACTAAATGGCCCTATGGGTGTTCAGCATAAGGCATTTGTAAACTCAACTACTTTTTGCCCATTTGCACATATAACTATTTGAATCAATTTTATTGGTTTTTTTTTTGACTTCTGTCTATAGAACCCGAGGCAGTTATTACATGGAATTTGTGTGGGCACACAGAGACTAATTTTCAAAATTGGTTTTCTTATGTTAATAGTTTTTATGGTTTTTGTCTACTCCATGTTCCAAGCCAACAAACAATTAGTAAATAAATTCAGGCAGGAAATAGGGTAGAATTATATGGTCTATTTGTTTACCACAGTGGATAGGTACAGGTTAATTTGGTTAAAAATATCAATAAAATATTGGTTCACTGTGGACATCTTGAAAGCCCCAAGTATACATGAAAGTTCTAGGAAGGAGTGGCTAAATTGTCCATGCCCCTGTATCCTTCTGAGACCTTCTTCCTGGAACACAGGGAACAGTGACATTCTAGGTTATAATCTTTCATTATTGAGTTTGCTGGGGTCTCACATGCTTTTGCTGGTTATACTGTCTCAAACAATAAGTGAGTCTGGTCATTTCAAGATCCTGTCACTTTCTCATAGTCTGTAAAATGCCAAAATGCATCTCTGTTTCATATGGGTCAACTTGTGGGGGAACACTATATTTTTTTCATATACAAACTGGTACTTTGAGATTCAACATTTGGTTGATGTAGTGATCCAGGATTTATGCCTGCAAATGGACTATGAAATTGTCATCTATGATGGTGAAGGGAAGTATGCAAGCAAGCAAGCAAACAAACAAACAAAAACAAAACAAATGAGTAAACTCCCTCTCTGTGTGTCTCCAAGGTATGAGTTCCTGGGCAGGAAGATTGGCATTTCATGTATCCTTAAAAAATCTCAAGTCTAAGTGGAGCAAGGACCTCAATAGGAAACCAGATATGCTAAATCTCATGGAAAACAAAGTGGGAAATACCTTTGGATGCATTGTTGCAGGAGACAATATCCTGAATAGAACACCAATGGTTCAGGCTCTAAGACCAACAATTGATAAATGGGACCTCACGAAACTGCAAAACTTCTATAGGGCAAAGTACATTGTCAATAGAACAAAATGGCAGCCTCCAGATTGGGCAAGGATCTTCACCAACCCTATGTCTGACAGAAGGCTAATATCCAAAATTTACAAAGAACTCAAGAAGTCAGACACCAACAACCCAAATGGGGTGCAAAACTAAACAGAGAATTCTCAACAGAGGAATCTGGAATGGCTAAGAAGCACTTAAAGAAGTGTTCAAAGTGCTTAGTCATCAGGGAAATTCAAATCAAAACATCTCTGAGGTTCTATCTTACACCCATCAGAATGGTTAAAATAAAAAATTCAAGAGATAGTGCATGCTAGAGAGGATGTGGAACAAGAAGAACACTTCTTCATTGCTGGTAGGAGTGCGTACTTGTATAGCCACTTTGGAAATCAATTCGGCAGTTTCTCAGAAAAATGGGAATAGTTCTGTCTCAGAACCCAGCTATATCACTCCTGAGCATATATCCAAAAGATGCTCCAACATCCCACAAAGTCACTTGCTCAACTATTTTCATAGCAGCTTTGTTCATAATAGCCAGAAACTGGAAACAACCTAGATGTTCCTCCACTGAAGAACGGATAAAGAGAATGTGGTACATCTACAGAATGGAATACCATTCAGCTGTTGAAAACAAAGACATTATGAATTTTGCAGGCAAATGGGTGGGACTGGAGAATATCATCCTGAGTGAGCTAACCCAGTCCCCCAAGGAAATATATCATATTGCACTTACTTATAAGTGGACATTATCCATAAGGTATCAGTACCATGCTACACTCCACAGACCAAAAGAAGATACACAAGAAGAAAGGCCCAATTGAGGAAGCTTAGAAGGGAAAATAAAATAGCCATAAGAGGCAGATGGAGGGAGGGAACTGGAAGAGAAGAGAGACGGGGAGAGGAATGGGGGTGTGTGTTCAGGATCAGGTATGGAGAAGGACAGGAGAGATGGCTGCAACTGACAGTGTTGAGGAGGTTGGGAGCATCTGCAGGATGAGACAGAGACTGGGGAGGTACACAAGAATCAATGGAGGTGACCTTAGATGTGACTCAGTTCATTGGGGATATGGAACCTAAAGAAGCCACCTCCTGTAGTCTGTAGCCAGGCAGGAACCCCAGTGGAGTGTTAGAGACACCAACCCACCCACAAAACCTTCAACCTCAGATTATCGTGTCTACAAGAAATGCAGGTGCTGGGGCTGGAGAGATGGCTCAGTGGTTAAGAGCACTGACTGCTCTTCCAGAGGTCCTGAGTTCAATTCCCAGAAACCACATGGTGGCTCACAACCATCTGTAATGGGATCAGATGCCCTCTTCTGGTGTGTACAAAGACAGCACTGGGGATGGAGCAGATAGGAACTCCACAGGAAGACCCACAGAATCAACTAACCTGGACACTTGGGGCTCTTGGAATCTGAACCACCAACAGATGAACATACATGTGCTGGACCTAGGCCTCCCTGTTCATATGTAGCAGACATGCAGTGTGGTGTTCATGTGGATCCTGAACAACTCAGGCTGGGGCTATCCCAAAAGCTGTTGCCTGTATATGGGATATGCTCTACTCGCTGGGATGCCTTATCTGGCATCAGTGGGAAAGGAAGTACTTAGTTTCAGAGATATTTGAATGCCAGGATTGGGGAACACCTAGCAAGAACCCCCAATCCCCACACTCGAAGGAGAAGGGGAGGGTAGATGGGGATAAAGATTGTGGGACAGCGGCAGTGAGCAGGATTTAAGGTGAATAAGTGAAAAAAATTAATTAAATTTAAAAACAATGACAACATCAGAAACAAGAGAAAGCAAACCTTATTTTTGTTTATGTGTATGTGTGTGTACCTGAGGATTTGTATGTGCACTACAGTGTTTACAGTGCCTATAGAGGCCAGAAGAGGGCACCAGATCCTCTGGAACTGGAGTTATAGTCAGTTGTGAGCTCCCCAATCCAGGTTCTGGGAATACTTCCCCTGTAGTGCTTTTAACAAGCTGAGTGCTTTTAACAGCCGAGCCATCTCTCCAGCCTTAAGGTAGCTATATAGTTTGATTTTTCAACACTAACTATCTAGGAACTTTTTTCCTATCTGGCAATCTAGGAAGCTGTGGGTTAGAACCAGTTAATCACAAAAGGTAGAGTCTACTTTAAAACCTGAACTCCTTGTGCTTAGACAAAACAGTAGTTGCTATTTATGAAATACTGTGGTGCGCCAAGCATCAAAATCTAATTTGCTGCTTAAAAATGCAAGACCAAGTAATTCTTACTATAAATGCATCTTGGAGCTAAGAGAAGAACGATAAGATTTTGACTTCCTAATGGGAGAAACAAATGTATGGGCCTGGTCACCGTCCTTGGCTGGTGCAGCTATTCTGTGTTCACCACACTCATATAACCCTTTCACAGTGGGTGGAAGCATGAGGAGCTAATGGGATCTGTGATCCATGTGGGTCTGTGATGCTTGTCTGCTCTGCCACGACGGTGCCGTGCACGCTCATCCATTATCAAGATGACTTTTCCCTTGATTGCTTGACACGGTGGTTAAAACATTTTTGTGGTTCGTTTCCTGCATAAGCTGATTAACCCCGTCCCACTTAAAGACCTCAGAAGACCTATAGTAGTCACCACTCACTAATGCCTGCCCTAGGCCACAGTGCTTACCACCTGAGAGAGATGGGGCTTCGACATTCATATCCTCTAATGGAGAAAAAGTTCTATCTCTGTGCCCCATTAGTTGGTTAGTGGCCTACTGCTGAACTAATTAATTACATAAGATAAGTCCAGGGCAGGGAGGAGAGGGAGCCCAGGAGAGGGGTGAGCCCTGGATTTTAGGCAAGAAGGCAGCAAAGAGGTAGGTTGGGTAG
This sequence comes from Rattus norvegicus, assembly GCF_021556685.1. NCBI lineage: Eukaryota > Metazoa > Chordata > Mammalia > Rodentia > Muridae > Rattus > Rattus norvegicus. The sequence continues at coordinate 103,380,925 of NC_141541.1, read as the reverse complement.
GGGATACTGAGAGGGTAATACTGTTGGGCTGTCTTTCTTCTCTGGGAATGCAAGGAAAAGAAAGGGAAGGCAAAGCTCTGTCACAGATTCTCATACTTCAGATTTTTAGATAAGCCTGAACTCAGTTAAAGAAATTATCTCTTCCTAAGTATAACAAATTTAGTTTTATTTTTTGATTCAAATAACCCCAGGGTTTTTTAATAAGAAAGCAAACACATTCCCCCAGCATAGAACAAACAAAGATTTGAAAAATATTTTCAAATCCACACATTATTTTCGAGGGCTTATTACCAATATTACTATTACCAATGTTCAGGCTAGATAATAGTGGGTTTTCCTTGTTAATCTCTTGCTTTGAAATTATTGCTGCTTATCTCCCACCTGTGGAAATGGGCAAGTCTATGAGATAGCAGGGTAATTCTGTTAATAGAAAGTGTCTAGAAATAAAACAAGATAGAATGGATAATTCTTAAGTGACACTATTCATTAAACCTACCATTTAAGTTGGGTGGACAGTATTGTACAATATTTATTTATTTTCCTATTATCTACCAAGTATATGTAGAAGTCTACTCAGTTTCTTCAAGCAGTGCTCTGGGGTCAAGATATAAAGATAAGCATCATGTAGTTACAAAACTCCCAACACAGAGGAGATACAGGTAGACAGACTGACAACCATGGTACAACATAATGACTTCTAGGAAGGAATACCATTGGAGGGGGCATAGAAAGAGGTTAAGAAGGATATCAACTCAAACTCAAGTTATTGTAAAGTCTTCTAACAGGAAAAGTCCAAGTTGAGGTCTGAATAATCAATGGAATTAATAAGGAGTAATGTGGATTAGAAGAAAGATGAACTAGAAGCATGAATAAATTGGAAGACATTCAGCAACTAAATAAACAATGCTGTGCTGCTGATCAGATGACAAGTGGGGGTACCTAAGAGGGGATGTCAGAAAAGTCCAATCTTTTGACATGACATTATCATCTAAAAATGTGTTACAATGCATTCACAGCTATTCTGGAATGCATGTGGTCCAGACTAGATATCCCTGCTCACATTAACACAATGACATGGGAGGAATAAATGGAAGAGATAGTCTCAGAAAAGAAGCCATGAATTGTAGTGACTTTTGGGAACATTCTTCTCAAATCTAAACATACACTAAATTACCTGGAGACTCTGTCAGAATGTAGATGAAAGTCAGCATCATAACTCTCAGGGAATGCCGAGTTTCTTGGTTGACAAAGTTTCAATACTTTGGGTATTGGTATGGTTTAGACATGACATGGTCTTTAGAAGGTTCATCTATTGAAGGCCGGTTTTTAGCTAGTGGATCCAGTCATTGAATAGTGACAGAAAGAATCAAAGGGCTCCAACTGTACATGGATAGATTCATAATTTGATGGCATTATTGGGAATTGGTGGGAGATGAGGTCCAGTTAGAAGGAGTATGGCCTTGGAAGGTGTTTAATCCTTGCCATTTTTCCATCTCTTTCATGCCTTCTATCTGTCATGAGATAAGAGGGTCTATTTTATGTTCCCACCACAATGTTCTGCTTTATCATGGAGGTAGAAGCCACACTGGAAAGTGATCATTGACAGAAACCCTGAAAACTGTGAGCAAGTTAAGTCCTTGTTCTCTATTCTAGGTTCACTTCTCTTGCTGTGGTAAGGCAAAAAGAGAACTTTATGGGAAAGGGGGTTTATTTCACCTCACAACCCCATGTTATAGTTTGCAAGAAGTCACAGCCTCAGGAGACTGAGGTAGCTGATCATATTACATCCATAGTCAAAAATAGAAAGAAATGAAGACATACATGCTGGCTTTCTCGCTTGCTTGCCTGTGATTCCTCCACTCTTAATATAGTTCAGAACCCCCAACCTAGGGGATGGTGCTACCCACAGTGGGCCAGGTTTTACCACATAAAGATAACCCTCAGAGACAGGCCCACAGACTTACCCCAAGTAAACATTCCCTCATTGAGACCTTCTTCCCTAGGTTATGTCAAATTGGGAATTAAAGCTAACCATCATTTTCTTATTTTTTAGGGTTGTTTATTGATTTATTAATATTAATATTAATTGATTAATTAATTGATTAATTATTCATTCATTCATTCATTCAGGTCACAGAGATAGGATACTAGCACAGGTATTCAGGATTAAGAGAGCATGAAAGTGTCCCTTTTAGAGAGTGGCTGATGACTGGGATGCACTAAGTCATCTTAACAGAGTTTCATTAGTGTATGAAAGATTACAGAGACTGCTGATCCCATGAGCCTCTTCATGCTTCACATTTAGTTTTATTCCTTCTGCTTTGTTTTGAATGGGAAATGTTTCCTACAGGTAGGTCTTGGTTTGAACACTGTCCTCAGCGGCTCATGCTACTTTGGAAGGCTGTGGATGTTTTAGGAACTGAGACCTAGCTTTGGAAGGTAGGAAAGTCCATATGGACAAACCTTTGGTTACTCTTGTAGGTACTGTCTGTGTCCAGTCAACCAAGGAAGTAAAGAATAGTCCCTGCCACAGTCTCCTGCCACTACGATGCTCTCCAGAAATGTGTGGCACCAAGTGACCAGAGACTCAATCCCCTGAAACCGTGCGCTGAGAGTTAGCTGATTCTGTAAGATATTGTGGCGTCTGCTTAGCTGGCTTCTTCTAGATATGGATACTTCTGTGCTAGAATCTTAAACGTTCAGATATAAGACAATTGTTTGACAAAATGACACAGGGAAAGATGGCCTCTAGCTCTGCACTGGCACTTCCATTGACCCTAATCCGAAGTACACAGCGCTCCACTCTATATTAGCAAGAGTGCTGGCTGTTACACAACCAAGGGGGAAGCAGCAAATCTCGATGATGAACTCAGGGGTGAATTTTCATGTAAATCTGCAAAGTGGTCCCGTTCCCCTGGTTAAAACTCATCTTGGTTTTGGTGTGAGGCTACATCGTGGACTCCATGTCTGCTTCCAAGCGTATACCAAGAGGCGATGAATTCAAGGAAAGGTGCTCTTTGACACGCCCCTGTCTTCTACAACCACACTTCCCTAGCCTTCCTCCCAGTCAGATAAGTAGAGCATCTCTGCATGGAAACTCCTCAGTCTGGGAGTTCACAGTTCCCAAGTCAGTGGTTCCTAGAAGGCTGCCAGGGCTCCATTAGGCACTTTCCCTCCTCCTATCAGCTCCTGGATCTTATTTAGTTTTAAATTAAATAAAAATTGCAGCACATGGATTTAAATTAAAACAAGAAGACTGATCTTTGTAATATGTGCCACATCAATAGGGAAGCTAATTTGTGTGAAACACATCTCCTCCTGTAATTTAAACCACAGAGCGCAGCCTCTTTGGTTTCAAGGGATCTGAGAGCTGGGGTAGGGTTGTTCAATGGGGCATTACGAGGGTTGTACTTAGGATCGAAGGCTTGTGTCCTTTCTGCTGCACATCACAGGATACGCCAGAGAAGTTCCGACCTGCTGGCCTTGAATTTAAAGAAAGTTGTAGCTGTGTCTCAGGATTAACTGTATCTCTTTGATTGACTCTTTAACAGCATTTAAATTACCAACAGAATTGTCATCATTGATGACTCCTTAAGACAGAGAAGCCAAACCCTGGGGTCCAGATTCCTCACCTGCTGATCACAGTCCATAAACCACTTTACTGTTCCAAGGCTTTGTGTATACACACTAAAGTACTTGCCTAGGGGCTGGTTAATTGAGGAATTCAGTCTTCAGGCTTTCTGTTGTTTTGTTGGTTGAATTGTTCCGGAGGCAAGGGACGGAGGCAGAGGTTATGTATGTGAGTGCAGTTTGTGGGTCATCTGGATCATCCGTGAACAATGAATGTTTCACTTAAAAACATTACCAGGTCATCTACATGTTTTGTCTGTATGTCGCATGTTTGCATGGTGTCTGTGGAGACCAGGAGAAACCTTCAGATCCCTTGACTCTAGAGTTAGGAACAGTTGAAAGTTAGCATGTGGGTGCTGGGAACTGAACCCAAATCCTCTGAAAAAGCAACCAGAGCTCTTAAATCACTGACCCTCCATGCACATTTGGAGGTAGGTCTGGCAAGGTTTTATGGAGCCTAAAGCTTGTACTTGGCTCTTTTCGATAACAATGAACACAAACTATGTGAGTATATTTATACAACCAGGACTCTCTGTCAGGGCTTTCCCAGCATCTGAACATGATATCCAGGGGGAAAGTAAAGCTTAAGTCCAGTAAGACTCATTTCTGCTTTAAATGTTTTCGTTTTCCTTTCTGTCTAATGCCGAAAGGTGGGCAAATGGTGAGGGTGGATAAACAGGGATTTATCAAATGGTAGGGACCATTGACTGAGGCAAAAAGCTAAGGTTTCTATTTGATTGACATTTGAGTCTGAAGTGTATGGACTTAGTGAGCTAAGTCAGGGCAAATGTCTCTCTCAAAGGCACCTTTGTCTTTGTTTACCTGAACACCCACCTTCGAACATACACTGACTGACGAATATGTGCTGAGAGAATATCTGGATGACCAAATGTAAAAATGATGTTATGACTCCAGTCAGGGAAGCAGGCAGGCTAACTTCAGATCTTCACCTCCCCTCTTCTCTCCTCCAAATCCAATGCCCCATGCTCACCGGACTCTGTGGCAGACCACCTGCTGTGGCTTCTTCCCTTCTGCCTCCATCTCCAACTGATCACACAGATCTTTTCCTCCAACCTTCTCTGCAACTCATCCCGCTACACTAGCTCCTGCCGCCAGCAGACATTCCTTTGGGACCTGCAAGCCACACTAGTCAGGGAAGCTGATAGGCTAACCTATCTCGTATACACAAAATCTAAGCCCCTGGACTCACCCCCAATTTTGTAGCAGACCACCTGCTGTGACTTCTCCCCCCTCCCTTTTCTGACCATATATTCCCCACTTATTATGTTATCCTAGCCTGCAATGCCAGCAGGCATTCTTGGAGAACTTGCCAGCCGTGCCTGCCAGAGAGGAAAGTAGGCCAGAGAAGTGGGTGGATAGGCTTCAGATCTCCACTCTCTCTCCTCTCTTCCAAATCCAATTCTCCAATCTCACCCTTAGCTCTGTAACAGACTAGCTATTGTTGAAAGTCGAGGGTGTTATATTTTCTTTAGGGAAACATCACTTTGTGTGTGGTGCTCACCAGTGGAGACACCATGAAGCCTCAGCCTGTAGGTGGGAAGGGCCCACACATGTGCGTAGCATTTTGTGAACTATATAAAGTTGGAGTTTACCGAAGGGACATGCCACACATGCTGGGGTTGGTTTGCTTTAAGGAAAAGCACAGTTTTAACTTATGTTCGTGAGGATACATATCAGGTAGCATCCCATAGACAAGAAAGATTCTAAATTCAAAATCAAGAGAGCTGGGTTCAATTTAGAATTACTTCTATAATTGGTTGTGAGATTGTAAGCAGGATGCACAACTTTGTGCTGACTCTCTACATGTTCTAATAGAGAGATTCTGGGAAGATGTAGGGTAGAAAAAAATGGGAACGTGTTCCTTCATCTAAACAACAGTTATACTGGTGGGATGCATTCTATGTAACTGCTCCTGGATCTTTAGAGTTGGAAGCTTCAGATAATGAATTATGTTTATGTCTGACCTTTTTTCCCCCTCTTGGTAGCCATACTCATTAGAACTAAGCCAAGGTCACATAACACAAGCCAAGGTCACATAAAAAAGAGGGAATTTCAGTTGAGAAAATCCCTCCACCGAATTGAAAGGAAGACATGTTCTCTTTGGTGCATTTTCTTAGTGAATGAGTGATGGGGGGCATCGTGTGTGGTGCCACTCCAGGGCAAGTGGTCTTGGGATATATAAGAAAGTAGGATGAGGGGCTGGGAATTTAGCTCAGTGGTAGAGCGCTTACCTAGGAAGCGCAAGGCCCTGGGTTCGGTCCCCAGCTCCGAAAAAAGAACCAAAAAAAAAAAAAAAAAAAAGAAAGTAGGATGAGCAAGTACAGAAGAGCAAATCACTAAGCAGCATTCTTCCACGGTCTCTGTGTCAGTTCTTGCCTCTAGGCCCTGGTCTTGTCTTGCCTCCCTCAGGGATGAACTGGGACAGGGACATGTAAACCAAATAAACCTTTTCCTTCCTATGCTGCTTTTGGTCATTGTTTCTATCATAGCAACAAGAGCATCTTAGGATAGCATAGAAACAGCTGCCTATCAAAGAGCAGGTAGGGACATGTGAGATGCTGAAGCTGCCCACGGACAGCTGGAAGGAACCAGTAGGCAAGTGACGTGGTGGACTTGTGCTCTGGTAACCAGTTACCGGTCCTGAGTGTGGGATACAAACAGAGCCTGACACACCTCTGCTCAGTGTGGCAAGCCCCTGGTCTTTTGGTTGAAATGAGTTCCTGGAGATTTTGTTTTTCTCTTTTTCTAATTTGGAAACCATACATTAACTATTAGGGCACTGGAAAAAAAATGGCACATTGAAGAGAAATTAGAAAGTGGTTGTAGGAGCCCAGAGAAATCCACAAGCTTAGAAGGGCCCAAAACTCTTATAGCTAAGGTTGGTCCTTTACATAAATACAGTCTATTGAAGTTAAAATAAATATAAATTTAAATTTCATCAAACGAACAAATCTAAACAACAATAACAAAAGAAAGAAAACAGGGCAGAGGGGTGTCTTAGTTTGGGGTTCCATTGTTCTGAGGAGACACCATGACCAAGGCAATTCTTAAATTAGGACAACATCTGACTGTGGATGGCTTACAGAGGTTCAGTCCATTATCATCATGACAGGAAGCATGGCAGTGTGGTGCTGGAGAAGGAGCTGAGAGTTCTACATCTTCATCTGACTGCAGCCAGGAGAGGACTGTTTCTTAGGCAACTAGGAGGAGGGCCTGAAAGCCCACCCCCACAGTGACACACTTCTTCCAACAAAGTCACACCTACTCCAACAAGGCCACATATCCCTGGGCAAGCATATTCAAAGACCACAGGGGGCATATATGTTTTCTGAAGTTACCATAATATCGGATTAAAATGTTTCATCTCCAACCACAATAAAAAGAAGCCGACTCTCACTTTTGCCAGCTATTTGCAAGAGAAATCAACAGAAAAGACCTGATAGAAGATTGTATTAACAGTAACTGAAAAACTACCTTTAAAAGACTCCAAAGCAAAGGAATAAAAGGAAAGAGTCCAAAAAACGGTGTATGCATTAGTTACTTTGCTGTTGTCGCGATAAAACACCAGGACCAAGACAATTTAAGTAAGAATGTTTAGTTTGGCTTAGAGTTCTAGAAGGATAAGAGTCCATCATGGTGGGGAAACATGACAGCAATTGGCACGCATGGAGACGGGAGCAGGAGGCCTCACATCTCGGACCAGAGAGATCACATGGGAAGTAGGGTGAAACTGTAATCTCAAAGCACCTTCTCAGTGACAGCTTCCCCTGGCACCCTGAACCTCCCCAAACTTCCCCAAGCAGCAGTACCAATTAGGAACCAAGTACTGAAATGGCAAGCCTCCAGAGGCCATTTCCCATTCAAACCATCACAGCGCGTGAGCAGAGTGTGAATAATAAGGAGGTGGAAGACACAAAGGAATCAAGAAACCTTTGGGAGATGGGAAGCACACTGACGGTTCTATAAATTCACTGCAGGGCTCCAAGGCAGATTTGAGCTTGTGGAAGAGCGCTGAGAGAGTAAAGGATGCTCTGGAGACTGTGGGAAAGGGAGGGAACAGGTAGGAGAGTACAGAGAGCCTGCAGGACTATCATCGAGCAGACACGTAGGAGAAGAGGGAAAGGTCAAAGAGCATATTTGAAGGAATAATGTGTTTGATAAAAGATATGAATATAAGTATCTGAGAAACCCAATGAACTAAGGGGAACCTCAACATATAAACACTGGAAAGAGACTGTATTTAGTTTTTATAATAAAACTAACACAATAATATAAGACAAATACATACACAATAAGGGAGGTAGGTGGTGTCTTAAAGGCTGAACTCCATGATTTACCATACACAGAGTTTTCGATAGTCTTTATTTTGACATTATTTTTGATAATATTTGCTAATCTGGTCTGCAGACTGCTCAGTGGGAAGTTCAGAGGCTGAAAGGCTAGAGAGATGCTTAGTGGCTAAAACACTTGCTGCTCTTCCAGAGGATCCCAATGCAGTTCCCAGCATAGCACATAATTGACTGTAACTCCAGGACTAAAGGATCCGACACCCCTTTGCCTCTTTGAATACTTGTACACACATAACATATATTCATACAAGCATACAGGCGACAGATAAATTAAATAAACATCAGAAGAAGAGGTAGAAAATAAAACAAGATGCCTGAGAATTAAAATATGCAGGAAGATCTTCAAGACACATGAAATGACGGTGGAAATGAGTAGCTATTAGTTCATTAATGCAAGAAAGATCTTGATCAAACCACCCAACAACCAAACCTTGTGATTTAAAGAACTAGAAAAAAAGCAATAAACTACCAGATAAAAGGAAATAAATAAGTTTAGGAACAGATAAGTGAAATAGAGGATAGAGATAATATAAGGAAATGAATGTAATCTGAAGTTGGTTCTTTGAAAAGATCAGCCAAGTTCATAATCCTTAAGCTAAATGTACAAAGAAATGAAAGGAAATCCAAATGCAAAAATCAAAAAGTGATGGATGAACATTATCATCCATCTAGAAATGTATGAATTGTGAGTAAGTTCTGTGTATAATTAAATGCAATGAATAAACTGGTAGAAACACAGCCCTCATCAAGACTGATGGTGAACAGAAAATCTGCACACGTCTACAACTGTTAGAAGACAGAAGCATTACTAAGAATCTCCCCAGAAAGAAAACTGCAGGCCCTGGTGGCTTTGTGGGTGAATTCTATGAAGCATTAAAGAAAACACTTGTCCTATAAACTCCTCTAAAGAAACTGAGGAAGATGAAACCCTCTTTAGCTCATTCTAAAGACACTGCTCTCAGACCAAAGCCAGGCAAAGACTCCACTATAAAGTTAGTGGAATGATAGACCTTACGACTACTGAAAGACAGAACTCCAACTCAAATTTAATACCACACATTAAGATAATTCTTCACCATGCCCTAGTGAGATTCATTCTTAGACAAAAAGATGGCTCAACACTGCAAATAACGGCAAACTATATCAACAGAGTGCAGAGGGAATCACATGATGACTGCAATTTATGTAGGAAAAGTACTTGACCAGTTTAGTGGCTTTCTTTTTAAAGTATCATTTTATTTTATTCCCTTAGTGTGTGCATACACTCGTGTGTGTGTGTGTGTGTGTGTGTATGTGTGTGTGTGTGTGTGTGTGTGTGCATATCATAAAACAATTTTCAGGAATGTCAGGAATAGAACTCATGTCATCAGACTTGCTAGTAAGCACCTTTACCCACGGAGCCATTTAGTTAGCCCCTCGTCAGCATTTCATAACTAGAAAATGCTAAGCAAACTAAAAGTAGAAGAAAATCATTCAACATAGTAAAAGCTGGGTGTGATAAAATGAGATCAGATATTACACTCAGTGGAGGAAGTTCCTTCTGCATGTTCAGAAGAAATCAAAGGGTGCTCGCTCACTCTCATTAATTCTACTCAGGGCAGTACTGGAAATCTAGCCAGAACAAATAATGAGGTAAAAGGAATAAAGTTATCCATGTTGGAAATGAAGTAAAGCAATTTCTGTTCACAGATGAGAGAAGAGTTTATATGTAGAAAATTCTATGGATTCCACACCCACAAAGCTATTACAGTTAACAAATGAATTCAGAAAAGTTGAAAGATGCAAAATAAATGCACAAACATCAGAAGAATTTTAATAAACTAACAATAAAAAAATCTGAAAGGGAATTATAAAGGTAATTCCATCTACAATAGCATAAAAAGAAAAAATGCTTAGGTGTAAACCAAGGTAACAAGACTAAAGTCATAAAATGGTGACATAAATTAAAATTAGAGACAAATGGAAATACTTCCCATGTTCATGAAATGCTATACTAGTTAGTATTTTTTCCAATATCAGTACTACCTAATTTGATGTTTATCAAAACCTCAAGTGGCTATTTTGTTTGCAAAACTAGAAAATTCATATGGAATCTCAACAGGCCTCCTCCACCTTCCATAACGGAAATATTCCTGGGGTGGGGGAGGTAGAACAAAAGAAGAGGACTGAAGCTTCCATGTTTGTAAAACGTACAAAACAATAAAAGAAAGAAACCCTTCAATAATGGCTTGAACAACTTCAGTAATGGCTGAGGAGCATGAGGCCAGAGTTTAGTTCCCGGAGCCACATTAAAAAGATGACCTGGGGAAGGGAGAGTGCACTCGAGAACTCAATGCTGGGGATAGAGATGGGTGGTTGCTGGGGCTCACTTAGTGGGTGAGTTCCAGGCTAGTGAGAGATATGGTAAAAAGTGGTTGGTGTTGCTTGAGAAATAACAGCCTTGTTGTCCTACAGCCTACACACCCACACTCACCCCTCCCACACGCAAATGCACACACACATACACACACACACACAGGTGCATACACACACCCTTCCCCCATTCATCTCAACAGTATAGTGCAGGCAAAAGACAAACATGTGGGATAAAAAAAATTAACCTGACAATAAAACTTTCACATAGATGGTCAAATATTTTTGACAAAACTGCCAAGATCAGTCAAAATGCAAGTACAGTTTTGGACAAATGATAGTGGGACAACTGGATATCCAGGTGCAAAAAAAAATGAAGTTGTACTCCCAAATTACATATATACAAAATGTACCAACAACCAAGCGAAGCCTAGAACTGTAACATGCTTTGGAGAATACAGGCACAGTTTTTGCAACATCAGATTTGGCAACGGTTTCTCTGGTATAACACCAAAGGCACAGAGAACACAAAGTAAATATCAGATAACTCAGACTTCATGAAAACTTTTAAAACTGCTGTGTATCAAAAGTCAAAGCTACTGTGTATCAAAATACGATATAAGCCTAGTAAAACAGAAACAAATGGAGCAGGAGAGAACATTCCCAAATTCTCTATCTTATGAGAGCATCAGTATTTAGGAGACAGAACATTGGAAATATTTTGACCAAAAGACAAGACTTGTTTTAAGATGAGTAAAAAGATGGATGGACAGTGTGTTAGTGAAAAAAAAAAAACCTCAACATATCACTACTGAGCAAGGAGACACAAATCAAAACAGTATGCTACTACCTTGTACTGAGAGCACAGCTTCCACAAAGGACAAGTAAACAGGTGCTGGGAGAGCATGGAGAGACTGGGACTCAGTACTCTTGGTGGCACTGTGAAACACTACAGTGGAAGTGCTACTATGGAAGGCGCGATGGCATTTCCTCAGCAATTAGCAGGTAAATTGCCATATAATTTAGCAATTCTACTTCTGGATATATAGTCAAAATTGTCAGTAAGGCTTTAAAGAAATTTGTGCACTCGTATTCATAGCGAGTTTATTCATAATATCTAAAAGATAAAAACGAAACCCAAGAGTGACAGATGATTGGATAAGCAATATGTAATATTTATACACATGCATAAGGGACTATCATTCATCCTCAAAAGGAAGGAAACCCTATATTATTCTACAACATTGACAAACCTGAGAACACTATGGCAATGCAGGCACAAAAGGACACAATGGCAGGCTTTCACTTAAATGAGGAACCCACAGTAGTCAAAACCATGGAAGCAGAAAGTTCTATGGTAGTTTCTTGGGGCTCCGAGGGGATGAGGAGCTGTTGTTCAATGCATAGAATTTCCATTTTACAAGATGAAAGGAGTGTGGCTATGGGTGGTGATCATAACACAGTTTAGGAACTGTGCACTTAAGATCATAAGGTTTACACTGTGCATTCACAATAGAAAATTAGAGGGACAAATGAAACAAAATAACAACTGAAAGACAAAAGCTGCCTGCCTTGCCCAGCTACGTGTTTCAAAGGCTTTGGGAAGGCAAAATGTCACTTCTGCTGTGTGACCTCAGTGAGCTCATCACACAGCATACATTTCATACATAATATTGAAAAATGTTTAAAAAGGGGGGGCACCTGTTTAATAAAGGATTTTTCTACTATACCAAGCAATACTGTGAATATTATGCAGTTTTAAAAAAGTTATTAGTAAAAATATGTAGCAGTAAATTAATCTCTATGTTACTCGGATTCATTTCACTTACTGCTCGGCAGGTGACATAGGCTGTCCTGTCTTGGTGCAGAAGATAGCTCATAGCCTTCTCCGGACCTCAGGATCACATTCGGTAAATCTCCTGAAGATTGGGTTTGCTAATCTTTGTGGGTGGTGGTGAGCTAATCAAGCATTTCCATGAATAAAAGCAAGAACATCAACCCTATTGGGGGATTGAGAAGCCTTGCTTCGCTTTTTGAAAAGGGAGCATTTAAAACTCCGTTCCCCACTCCATCCCATGGTTTAAATAGATGTACAACTTCCCCTAGGAGCTGAAGGTTATTAAATAACAAGCCCACTACCAACCTTGAGATCCCTCCGCATGATGAGTTGTCTGTTCAAGGGAGCCTCAGAAGACTGACAGACTTAATAAAGGATATTGTAATTCTTTGTTTTCCACCAGCAGTAGATAATAAAATTTCAGACAATGCTGCACTTAGGTTATTGACATAGAGAAATCAAGTGGGGTAGATCTGGGAGCCCCCTCTCTGCTGGCTATATCTCACTGTGCTAGGATGTATTACACCGTGGGAGAAAGGCAGCAACAGTCCTACCCAGCTGTAGGCCCCATGAACTACAATAACCAACTGACAGGCAAGATGTGCTCACCAGGGCAATAATGGCATGACTGTCAGGAAATAACCAACCACTTTGCTATTGGATTTGCAGCCCACCACACAGGAAGGAACGCATACCCGACACTGTTAACCTATAGTCTATGGCTGCAGCAGGCATAAACTCTAGTGGGTAACCTAATGTTATTGATTTGCTAAATGGACATGGTTATCAAACTACCTTCTTTATATCCAGACATTAGGCTTGCTGTTAGCCCTGGTCAGAGAAACTTCTTTGGACAGTGAGCTGCAGTTACTGCACAGACTCAACTGCTTAGAGTGCCAAGAATAACTGGCAGTAAGGGAGTGACTCAAACCAATCCCTTCGTGCTCGGGAACACTGTGGAAGAGAAAGCAGAAAGATTGCAAGAGGAAGCAGATGGGAGAAAGTACAGTGTGTCTTCTGGACATGACAGGGCTGTTACATACACGAATTCATGTTTGTTGTGATTACTTGCACAAGGTATGCATAACACTGGCTCTACCACCATTTTTCCAAGTATGGGTTCAATAGACCCCCATTCCAAGGAGTTCATTCAATTCCTCAGCCCTCTCCGAATGAAATGAAGGACTATGGACTGCTAATGACTGTTGGGAATGTACCACTGATAAACTTCCCATGTTCCAGTAAATTTCCCTCCACTTAGGCTCATGAAAGCAACCATAATTAAACTTCTTGGGTCATTAAAAAAATAAAGAAAAGATACGAAAGTAGTAGGGAGACCTTGTTAGAAATAGAAAGGGTTTTAGCAGAAGGGGAAAGGGATCCTGGAGAGCAGTGGAGGGTAGGAATAACCAAAAATTTATTACATGCATATGTGAAATTGTTGAAGACAGTGTTAAAAATATCATAAACATGTCATCAAATTATAGACCTTTCCTAAGCCCTTGTCTGGAATATACCATATTTTTGGCCTCTACTAAGTTTTCTTTTTGCTTGTTTGCTTTTCTGGCAGCAGTAATCATATAGCTAAGCAAATTTAGACATTGCCAAATCTCGAAGAAACCATCAAACCAGGTGGTCATCTGGGTAGAGCATTTGCATACATGTTTATAATCCTGAGTTATTATTAAAACATCTTTGTCAAGTAAAACAATGCTTGAAATAAAATGCCAAGCTTTCTCAACAGCTGCCAATAAGAAATCCACAGATGTTTTGGTGGGAAACTTCACACCCCAGTGCTGGCCTCCAGGTTTTAAGTGATTCAAGTTACCTTTACTTTCCCATAAGAGAAGTCAACCACTGTCAGGGTTCAATGTTGCATTAAGCCCACAGATCACTGTTGACTTGTCACTTATGACTTTTTTATCATAGCATATGGAGAAGCATTGGGAAGCCCTGTCTGAGCCCTACAAGGGATAAGCTTTAACCTTGGATGTCCATGTGTCTGTATTTGCTAAGACAACTCATTCCAAACCTGAGAGCCAAACCTGAGAGCCACACCAGAGTGCTCTGTGGGCCAGGACAGCACAGAATTGAGGAAGGAACAAGCCTACTACTCCCAGGACTACCATTAAAGAATTTGAACTTGGGGACTGGAGAGATGACTCAGTGGTCAAGAGCACTGGTTGTTCTTCTAGAGGATATGGGTACAATTCCCAGCACTCTTGTGGCAGCTCACTATGACTCCAGTTCCAGGGGATCGGATATTCGCTTCTACCCTCCAAAGGCACTAAGCACACATTTGGGGTACAGACATCCATGCAGATAAAACACCCCCATACATTCAAAAGATAAAATAATGTCTAAAATGTGAATTTCAAAACACTTGGTTAGCATTGAGGTGAAGTCTGTATTTGTAAATGCTTTTGTTCTTGGCTCAATTACTTAAGCTGTTAGAGATCATAAGCATAAAACAACATTAGCCTCCTGGGACTGGTAAATTATAAGTAGCAAACAAAATATGTCAATAAATGTTGGTTTCTCTCACTTTTTTCATATTTCCCTATGTGCCCCAAATGTTTTGGTACTGTTCCGATGGAAAGTTGTTTTGTTTTTTTTCATTTGAATGCTGTGGACCCATTAATGAACTGCTCTAAGTATATTGTAAGTATATAGACACATAGAAGCTGAGTCTGAATTCTCTCTCCAATCAGGGAAAGATAATTAAATAGAAAGCAACTATAATCTCTCAGAATAGCGAAGTGGTCAGAATAGCGAAATTGCTATATTTTCTTCTGGAAAAGAGCCGCCATCCATGTCTTAGCAGGGAGAACATGTACTACCTGGGAGAGGAGACCTGTGCTTTCATCAGACAGAGCCTATAACTACTCCTGGGCACCTGCTGGCATGCAATTAACATGTTTTTCCAACTAATAACTGAGCCTACATGGATCTGATTAGCTTCTGTGGTAACCATGGGAAATTTCTGGAACCTTGCATGGAAGGCAAAGGCTTAGGGAGAAAGATGGAACCATTCAACACCGTATACTGGGGCAGGCAATTGAGAAGATGGTAATTAAATTCCTCAGTATGGAAATTGCTCTGAGAGGTCAGAGGAAAGTCAACATTCAACTGAGGCTCATTTCCGGTCAGACATTCAAAGTCACGCCAGCAAATTCCCTTTACCTTTCCTACTGACTCCTGTCACTCAGCACTGAGGGACAAGTACGGGGTTGGTTGGTTCCAAGGGTCAAGCAAGCAAGCTCGAGTTTTCTGCAAGTCCCCCATGGCTCTCTGTGCCGGGCAGAGGTGGGAGAGCGGCAGAATGGATGCATGGTGACTTCACGTACCTGAAAACATCATCATGTGCTGGAAGTTCCAGGGAATCTTCTGCTTTCTGCCCAGATTCAGGAGGAAGGAGAGGGGGTAAATGTTGCAGGCCCTGGCGACAAAAATTGCTAGCTGTTGGGACAGATTGAGGAAAACACGGCAGTCGAGGGGCTGAGCGAGCAAGCTCAGATACGTATCCATATGCTTCTCTATGATATGACCCAGAAAACAAGGATAAACACCACAACTCATCTATGTCTGACTCGCTCCCCAGATCCATCGTTCAATGTCAATTCTTCCCCAGAAGGACATAAAATCCTGCCTTCCTTTGAACATATGCTTGGCTGAAAGTTGGTTCTGCACTGCCATTTCAATGAGTAAATTTTCTCATCACATTCATGTCGCTGGTGACTGACTCCTGGCTTCTGTTGGGAGCCGCGCGGCAGCGACGCCCCAACGCTATGGTGTTACCCTCCCCAGCAGCAGTTTGGAAAGAACAGAAACATTTCTGCTGATGGTTTCCATCTCAGTTCCCATCAGTTCCCGTGCCTGTTCCTAGCAAGCTTGCTTACCCTTTCCATTTAGTGGATTTAATTTCGAGAGGAGCTGACTGTCAACATCTATGACACAACTGCTACTTCAAGACACTTCCGTAAAAAACCCGAGTCTCCTAAGCGAACATCGGCTGAAGAGCCGTAAGCCTCCTCCTGTGCTTTACTTTGTCTTTACTCCCTCCTTGGTGGTGTGTTTGATCTGGCTTGGCCTGGACAGGGTGAAAAGACTTGGAGTGAGACAGCTTCCTTCTCTCTATGATCTACGTTGGGATGAAATTTGGGAGTTTGGTAGAATCCGGAGATGAGAGATTGACACCAAGTTTACGGCAACAGCAGGAATGGAGAGATGGCAAGCTCCCCGGAAGTTAAGATCATCTGCCAGTGACCCCGGGGGGCAGGGGAGGCATCATCCCAGTTTTTCAGGGAGGTGGACAATAGCGCCAGGCTTGTCTTAGGAATTGTTCAGTGTCCCTTTAGCCGGACACATGCTGTCATGGGAATGAATACCTTTGAGTCCAGCCCTCCAGAAGGAGCTCCCTCTATATTTAAAGTGGGGTCCAGATTTTTGTCTGTTCTAGTAGCCAGGAAAGCCAGCAAGTCCTAGAGACTTGTATGTCTCTACCTCTCCAGAATTGGGCTAACGAGCACGTTTCACATGGACTTCTTTTTTATTTTTTATTTTTTTGTTTGTTTTTTGTTTTTGTTTTTGTAGGTTCCGGGGATCAAACTGTGGTTTGCATGCTTGTAAGGCAAATACTTTACCAGCTGAGCTAACTCCACAGTGGCAAAAGGTGTTATTTGTTGGCAATAAACTTACACAGGCATAATGCTTCTGATGTTGAAAGCACGGCAGTCATGTTAACATCTATGATGTCTTCAAAGTGCTACTAGGAATAAGGTTGGAACATTTTCTATTAGTTTTCTTCAAAGGATACAAAGGCTCCGAGTATAAAAAGAGCATTGAAAATGTGATTCTGAAAGGTGAACAGAGCCAGGCCCATGTAGCAGAAGATGACGTTCTCAGCCAGGAAGTTCATAAATTCAAACAGCTGAAAACAAAACAGAGACGGAAAGCCACTGATTACCACTCAGATGAGTGTACAGCTCGTTTATTACCGCTTTCATGACTGGACCATCCTCCTGCACATAAGCCACCACTTTGACCTTGGGCTCCTGCTCTTAGGACACTGGACTTACCTGGTCCTTTGCCTAGTGACTTCTACTATAGCCAGGTCAACATTGTATTATTTTCAACTGTCAGGTTTCCAAATAGAGTTCAGGTGGTATCAACCAGCCATATCTTTTCACAGAACAATTCCTCACCCTCTTTCTTTCTTTCTTTCTTTTTTCAGAGCTGGGGACCGAACCCAGGGCCTTGAGCTTGCTAGGCAAGTGCTCTACCACTGAGCTAAATCCCCAACCCCTTCACAGAACAATTCCTTCTCTGATGACACAAGATTCCCAATTTTCCCTGTTAAGGAAATGGAAGTCAAGTGGCTTGCTCAAGCTGTGCTATTGCAAATGACCTTAAGGTTGTTTAGACTGCCTAAACCTTAACTTGTAGATGCACTTGAGTTCCAGGACAGAGAGAGAGAGAGATAGAGAGAGATAGAGATAGATAGATAGATAGATAGATAGATAGATAGAGAGAGAGAGAGAGAGAGAGAGAGAGAGAGAGAATATGAATGAATCAGGGCTGTGATACAAAAAAGAGAATTGATGTATATATCAATATCAATATATATCTCAAACAAAGGAGCTTAAACTAAACTAGCCCCTTCAAGCAGGCAGGAGAGACAAACTTGGAAAACTCGGAATGAGCATGAACATCAATTATATTTTAACATTAGAGTGATTAGCTTATTTCCACCCTTAGACAATGAGACTCATTAAATTGACTGATGTAGGTATATCCATTAAATGTCTACAATTTCTAGCTAGTAACGGGGATGATTAATCCCAGGGATGAGCTTCTGAAGCAAGAGCACAATAGATACATCAAATTCGGTCGGAAGAGTGGAGTGTTATGCTGAGGGGTGCTCCCAAGAGTTATTCTTAGACCATTAACTAAACAATTTAAGTTGAACATAAAAAAGCATTTTCTAACTTCTATATTAAAAGCGAAAGGGAAATGTGTCCAGGGGCTATGCCAAAGTCTGATCTGGCACAGACTTTAGTTTATGGTCCAGGCTTTCCACTTGGAAGTTTCTGAAACTTCATTCCTGGACCTACATAAATCATGTAGGTAAACGTCTCTCGAGGCATTGCTCCTGACTTTGTAAGGACTCATTATTTTTTCACATAATGTATTTACAGCCCCACAAATAATGCCCAATACATGTTCACTGACAGTTGACAGAAAAAGAAGCAGAATCTTGTCAGAAACATTATTTAAAACCGGTAATAGAAAGAGAGGATTAGAAAAGACACCGCTCCTTCGGAACAGCATGGTCTTTCTGCAGTGGCAGCCACCATCAATTCCTGTGGGCACTCTGCTCACACTCTAGGGCAGCGAATGGAAACAAACACAGTCACTCAAACGACTCCTGAGAGCTTAAAGCACAGGATTAGGGAAGACAGAGGATGGAGAACCTTTTGCTACCTCATTATGCCTTTACTTTTCCCCAAAACAAGATTTGGCTATCATTTTAATTGGTGTGAGATACCCTAATAAATGATGCAGTCTGCCTAGACTAAACAATAGGCATTTATCTCCCATAATTCTGGAGATGGAGATGTACAAGACTAAAGTGGCAGCTGAGTTGATGAAGGTTCCTTTTTCTCACTTCCCCCTGCTTGTGGTAAGCTCCCATGGGAGAGTCCCCCTTTCTTGTGTCTATTCTTAGAATGACACTGATGAAAATCACGAGCAACCCACCATCAGGACCCTACTATGTCCCAAAGCCTTTACCTCCAAGTAGCATCTCACTGGGTCCAACATCTGAATTTGGGGAGGGGGTGAGGGTGGAAATATGTCCAATACTTAGAAGCACTCTAGCTTTTAACACTGATATACAAATGTCAAGGTAAAGTTAAAATGTCTCTCCTGTACTTACTCCAAGTGTATTTTACCTTAGAGAGGACGTTTTATGACCAGGAATACATCCAGCCTCTTCTGCATGGCCACTCTAGTTTTCCTCTGGAATGTATTACGTTCTCCATATCCTCTATGGCATCTAGAGCCTCTCTAGCTTAGATGTGGGGCATAGAATTCTGGACCAAACATCTCAGGTCCATGCGTTTCTCTACACATCCCATTTGGCTCAAAATGGGTGTGGTATATTTGGAGCCAAGGCAATTCAACAGGGCTTTGAAGGGAGAACTGGGATGACAACGCCCACCTTTCCACTGGGTGAAGTCAGAAGGATGCTGGCAGAAGCCACCCACAGCCATCTGGGATCACTAGGCTAAGAGGCTGAACTCTTGGTCATTCTATTTAAGCATTTTTATCAAACTTCTTCCAAAGCAACAATCAAGAGCCTTTCTACTCTAAAAGGAATGAGGTCAACTTCCTGACCCTTTTTAAGGTAATAAGAAAGTTTATTATTCTTGCCTGCTGTCATTCATCTTCAAGAGAGAACAAGGCACGAGGGACATGCCGATTCCTTCTGTTAGCTGTGATGTGACAGGAGCTTTTACTGTACATTTTACTTCGAATCTATGGCTTTAAGTGTTTGCTTGACAGAATTTCTTCTTTTTGATAATGCTGAATTTAGTTTGGTTTTTTTCTACTCAACTTATTGAAAGCTAACACGTCACATTATAAGCATCTGTGTACGTATACATGGCACAAAACTTACGCCTTGGACTTGTTTATTCTGGGACCTGTTTCTTTGTTTCCACTACTGCCTGTTCTGTGTGACTCCCACAGTCTTTTTAAGTCACATAGATCAATAATGTATTACAATATTCCTTGGTGCTGGCCTTCTCCCAGGCTCTATGTGGTTCAAAATTTTCTCGATTTCACATATGTAAAAATAATTTTATTGATCCTTAATTATCTAAAAACTTATATATGACGTATAAACCACATGTCAACAGTTTAAAGTTTAAAAAAAGATTGCCAGAACCCACAGTCAGTCATTCATTCCCTTTCCATGTCCTGCTTCCTTCCTCAGGGGAGCTACCAGAACTTAGACCGCTACCAATCAAGTGTCTTTTTCTGTTTTTCAGTTTCATGTGAACCAAGTTAGACAATATGTCCACTTTACCATCCACTATTCGATAGAGTATTTGTGAATGTCTTCACTTTGCACAGAAAGTTATTTTTCAATTATATTAATATTTAATAATCTTATTTATATGTGTATAGGTGGACATTTGTGTTGTCCCAGTATGGAGGTATGATGAGGTTTGCTATGATA
Organism: Rattus norvegicus; assembly: GCF_021556685.1. Taxonomy (NCBI): domain Eukaryota; kingdom Metazoa; phylum Chordata; class Mammalia; order Rodentia; family Muridae; genus Rattus; species Rattus norvegicus. Next base: position 103,360,491 of record NC_141541.1, on the reverse strand, counting down.
CATTTGCCTGGCTAAAGGATTACTGGGCTAGAGTGCCGTGCCGTCTTCCAAACTGGTGGTCCCAACTCACATGCCCAATGGTGGTTCCAGGTGCATTAGACTCCTGCCAACACTTAGGTTTTCTTTTCTTCCCTTTATGTTTCTTGAATTCACATTTTTACCTCTTGACATTTGAATTTAGGAATTGCCTTGTCAATTTGAATAAGGTAGAATATGATATTTTAGTTGGAATTACATTGAATTTTTAGATTAAGGATAGACTTTTATTATATTTTTGTGGATATACTTTCTAGTTTTGGAACTTGGAATCCATCCATGAATACTCTTTATCTTTATCTTTATCTTTATTTTGACTTTTAATTTCTCTTTATAACTTATGTATGAATATTTTGGGCATCTTTGTTTATATTTACAACTATTTGATGATTTGTTACTGCTATAAAAACAGCAATAAAATTTCTAAGTTTACTTTCTTATTGTTTTTTGCTATATTCATATACAGGTGCATGTATATATATGTATGTATATATATATATATATTTGCCTTTTAAAAGATATTTTATTTAGGGCCCTATTAAGTTGATATAATTTATTGGTAGATTATTTTAGACTCTAAAAACTATGTTGCTTTCAAATATGAATAAGTTTGATTTTTTCCTTGTCAGTTAAAGTGTATCTGTTATCCTTTATACTTGTTTATTTCATTACAATTGTCAAGACCTTTAATATAGTATAGGATATAAATGGCACTAAGGCTATGTGTCTTATCCCAAAGGGACAATGTACAATAATTCTCTATCAAGTTCAGAGCAGCATACACAGTATAAGTTTCTCCTTCAATTCTCTATATATTAGAAATAGACTTAATAGTCAAGAGAATAATGCATTGATTTTCATAAGTGCCTTTTATTGCTGTGATAAAGCACGAACAACATCAACTTGAGGAGAGAATAGTTTAATTTGGCTTATACTTCCCTCTCACAGTCCATTATTGAAGAAAATCAGAGCAAAATTCCAAGGCAGGAACCTGGAGGCGGGAACAGATTCAGGGAGAATGGAGGAGTGCTGTTTTTGCTATGTTTTTTTATACCACCTAAGACTACCTGCCTATGGATGGCACCACCCACAGTGGGCTGGGCCTTCTCACATCAATCATTAATCAAGAAAATGCCCCACAGACATGCCTGCAGGCATATTTAATGAAAGTAATTCCTCAATAGAACTTCCCTCTCCCTAGGTGACCCTAGTTTGTGTCAAGTTGACAAATGACCAGAACATTTACTAAGCTGGTCCTATGATACAAAGGACTCTGGTACATCATCAGGAAAGCTCGACTGGCTAGAATGCGCCTCTCACCCCCACATGTTACTGAATCTGATTTGATACTACTGTATTGGCTGTTGAATGTATATCTTGTGTAGTTAAATCTGTACAAGACACACAAGAGTATTTCTTATGTGGTTAAGCTCATAAATGAGATTCTCATACTCTTCTCTAAATGCTTAGAAGAATTCTGCGTCTATAGTTTTCTCTGTAGGAGTATTTTAAATTATACATTACTATTCTAGTAGATGCAAATGTGATTAGTCAGGGTCCCTATTTATATCAATGATCTGCATTTTCATATTTATTGATATATAGTTGTCCATAGTATTATTAATATTACAGTGATTATCATTATATATTCCCTCCAATATAGGTTATTTTCATCTTCATTCTAGATAAACATTTTTATTCCTGGCAAGTTTGATGAATGTTCTCAACATGAACCTCCAGCCCTGTTGATTAATCTGTATTGTGCCTATCTCCCAAGGAATTAATTTCTTTCATATTTATTATTTCTGTTTTAAATTTCTGTTTTATAGCATATTAGGGAAAAGACTGGTTTTTAGGTATGAGTTTCTGTGTAGAAGTTATGTCTGTAAGGGGTGATTGAAGCTGTATCTGCAAAGACTGATAAACTGATTACAACTTCAGGGATGTGGAGATGTTGGGACGCTAAGGTTTCAGAGTCCAGTTATAATTTATCTTGGGCTATTGTAAGTCCCATAAATAGCCATTCCTTGCCTATTTCTCTGTTGGACCCAGCATTCTATGACTAACAGACTAAAATGATTTGAAATGAATTAATTTAACAAAACCATACTTTTCACTAACCAAAAGGGTGAGTCATCAGATAGCAACTGATGCCAACAGATCAGATTTCTTTGTCAAAGCTGCCTGTGCAATATATTTAAAAGTGTTCAGATTTATGCCTTTCTTTGTCTGTTTTACAAACTTCATGAAACTGCTCCCATATTGGAACATGGAATTTTGAATAACCTAAATTTGTGTCCCTGATCACACAGAGTTGACTCTTGAATAAACTGTCCCTTATCCCTTTTGAGGTAAGAGTTGTGTTTGTGTGATGACATTAATGGGATACAGTATAGCACAAACTGGCTAATTTGGAGAAAGAAAGAACATAAGGAAACAGAAGAAATGAATTGCTTGCTTCCCTTAGCCTTATATCACCATTAGCTGTTCACCGCTGTATCTGCAGCCATCCCTATCCATTTACTTCTAGTGTTCAGTATTCTTAAGTTCTTTAAACTTGTTTCGCAATGCAGAGCAAGACAATGATAATGAACTGATTCCTGATTTGCTTGTTATACCCAAGCATACTCCAGATGAACACGCAATGTTTATTAAAAAGGCAAACCCAACTGTGAGTTACTCAATAAGTCATCTGTGATTTTGTATGTAATTTTCAACAAGGAAATATTATAAAGGTTATTTATATTAGCAATGATTTAGAAACAAAGAAATGTAAGAAACACCAGAAGATGTGAAAGTTGGAGGTTGGTTTCTTAGAGAGAAGAATGGCTTCAGCAGAAGAGGAATAGAAAATGAAAGGGTAGTAGGGTGAAATTATTAAATTCCTCCCTATGTAAATATAAGATTGTCAAATAAGTAAATAGCATGATTAACTAATGATATGTGCATATAATGATATATGTTACAGGGGATTTTGTTTTGCAATGAAAGAAATTGAAGAAATACATGATATACTTGTATCCATCGGAATGTACTCACATATGTATACATACATATTTTATGGAGAGTTACCTTAATGCTTAGTTTTACTAAGAAACTATTACTTTCATAGTTCGAAAAATTAAATGGAATCAGAACCAACATATTAAAGTAGGATAAATCTCTTTTCAAGCATTTTCTTCCTTTAGCTTTGCAAGCCTGTGTCTCTTGTATTCCTAGGAAGTTAGCAGGCACCCTTGTTTATTCCTAGTGTACTTTGTTCTTTTTTCTTTCTCTTCCTCTTTCTCTTCTTCTTCTTTGAAAACCAAGTTTATTTTGGTTTGTAAGTTGAAGGAATGCAGTCTACCACAGTGGAAAGTCATGTCTAAGATTGTGAAGTGGGAAATCACATTTTATTAATGTCAGAAATCAGAGAGCAAGATGAAATACTGATGCCCAGCTTGTTCTCTCCTATATTTTGTTATTTCTTTTCAATCTAGGATCCCAGTTCAGAAGATGGTACTGACCATATCCAGGGTAGGTCACCCATTTTCCCTGAACTGTGACCATTAGGAAACTGTCCCACTTGTCTATCTTGATTAATCTTCACCATTAACTTAGATTTGGAAATGTTTAGGGCCATATTCTGGACATGTTCCTAAGGACATTTTCATAACTGTTTAGCCCTCTACTTTCTATAAAAGCTTTTTTTTCCAGTGTAGACAAAGGCACAGCAACACAATAGCACTTATCCTTCTGTAGAACATCTGTTTCAGTGGTCTTTCCATTCATCTAAGCATGACATAAGGACAATATATCTAAAATTGGATGATTCTGAGCACATTTTGTATAGCTAACTTCAATGATAATTTTACATGTACAGATGACTCAAGAGTATTTTAAAAAACCTCTTTTCATTCAACTGAACTTGATGGTGCTACACAATCCTTAATTGTGGCACACCATCCGTCTGAATCTCTCCTCCCACCGAATTTGACTTCATTCTATTGCTAACCAGATACCTGGTTATTTTCAGATCTTTTCCCTTGTAAACAATGCTGCCCTGAGCATCTTTGCACAGGCTTCTCTTCCTAGTGAGTGATTACATCTCAGGTAAATTTCCTGACATGGGCCTCTCTCTGTCAGTGGAGAGACATTAATTTTCCGTTTTAAGCATCCCACCAGCCTGCCCTTCAGAAAGAATGAGGCAATTTGCATCTCTGCTCATGCTGCAGAGGGACCCTTCTCTCCACACTCCTGACAACATTCATTTTTATCAATTTTTAAAAACCTCTGACATTCTGATAGATTCGCTTTTTTTACATTGTGATAGTTAGCATTTTAAAAAGGCCCCTTTAATAGCAAGGCGGCCGCACTGATTAGAACTCCTCTGTCTAGCTCTAGCATGTAACATCGTGGTCTGAGTGAACAGGCATTGTAATTATTTCCTTCTTGAGGCACTTAATGAAAATCTGTGGGTGAATTCAATTTTGTTTCACTTGCAAAACCTCCTAAAGATATTTCAAAAGGGACTCTCCAACGGGCCCCTCATCGGACAAATCCAATTTGACTATTAAAACTTCATCGACTGAGTCTGGCCTCAGGTAGTCATTCACTTAGGAAATGGAATTACTGGCCAATTTAGGTAAAAATTAGTGAACAAATAAAAATAATAAAGCTTCATCCCAAAGCCAGTTATGTTAACATCAACGACAAATCTCAATCTAGTCAACCCATAATTCAGTGTAGAAAACTCTTCTAATCTATATTCTTCCTACTCAAGACGAGTGAAAAACTTAACTTTTTATTCATCAACTTATTATATATAAATAATAAACAATATTTATTTTGCCAGCATGTATTCACAGTAGGTAAATTTTTAGAGGCGACCCAGGTCAAAAGAAATCTATGCTTAGAAGAGCTGTTCTTTAGGGGAGAAAAAGCAAGATGACAATGCCAACAAGGGCAGGAAACAATAAAACTGCTAAGAGGACAAAATGTTTCAATACTCTGGAATCTCATGGCAGCCATGAGATGTCCATCAAGCAACAGATCTGTTCACCAAGCCATGTTCCATGAACACTCAGTAGCCGATAAGCAGATCAGCAAGAGCTATTTACTTTATACTTATTAAGAACTTAAGGGGACACCTATTTTATGAAATACACTAGTCACTAATTCTCACAGACATTTTTCTATTTGTTCCAAAGGATGAAATTCAATCACCCTATCACAATTTGTGTGGAGAAATTTTATACAGCTCACTATAACCTAGTTAAGAAATAGTAATTTAACTTGACAAATACTTAAATATTAATTTAGCTTCTCAGATATTCAAATATCAATTTAAATTCACAAATTCCTCAACATCACTTTGGATTAGGACTGTTTGAGGGAATCTAATGATTTTCATGTACTTATCTAAAGAAAGGCACTGAAATTCATTTTGACTGAGTATTTTAATTAAGGTTTCATTACTGTGAAAAGACACTATGACCAAGGCAACTCATATAGAGGAAAATATTTCTTTATATAGTTTGGATATTAGTCCTCTATCAGATGTAGGGTTGGTGAAGATTTTTTCCCAATCTGTAGGTTGCCATTTTGTCCTATTGACAATGTCCTTTGCCTTTCAGATGTTTTAGGTTTCAAGGGGTCCCACTTATCAATTGTTGATCTTAGAGCATGAGCCATTGTGCTCTATTCAGGAAAACACCCCCCTGTGCCAATGCATTTGAAGCTATTTCCCATTCTCTCTTTTATTAGACTCAGTGTATCTGGTTTTATGCTGAGGTCCTCGATCCACTTGAACTTGAACTTTGTGCAGGGTGATAATGGGCAAATTTGCATTCTTCTACATGCAGACTGCCAGTTAGACCAGCACCATTTGTTGAAGATGCTTCCTTTCCCCCCCACTGTATGGATTTGGCTTCTTTGCAAAGGTCAAGTGTCCATAGGTGTGTGGGTTTACTCTTGGGTCTTCAATTCTATTCCGTTGATTGACTGGTTGTTTCCATACCAATACGGTGTGGACTTTATCACTATTGCTCTGTGTAGTACAGCTTGAGGTCAGGAATGGTGACTCCCCCAGAAGTTCTTTAATTGTTCAGAATAGTTTTGACTATCCTAGTTATTTTGTTTTTTTGGATAGGAAGTTGATTGCTTTTTCCAGGTCTGCAAAGAATTGTGTTGGATTTTTTCTGGGAACTGTATTGAATCTGTAGATTGTTTTTGGCAAGATGGCCATTTTCACTATGTTAATCCTACTGATCCATGAGCATGGGAGATCTTTCCATATTCTTAGGTCTTCAGCTTTTTTCTTCAGGGACTTGAAGTTCTTGTCATACAGATCTTTCATTTGCTTGATTAGAATTATACCATTGTATATTGAATAAATAGGGAGAGAGTGGCTTGTCTTGATTCCAATTTTAGTGAGATTGTTTCAAGTTTCTCTCTCTTCATTTGATTTGATGTTGGCTATTGGTTTGCAGTATATTACTTTTATTATGTTTAGGTATGTGCCATGAATTCCTTATCTTATTCATAATAGCCAGAAACTAGAAGCAACTGAGATGTCCCTCAACTGAAGAATGGATATAGAAAATGCAGTTCATTGAAACAATGGAATGCTATTTGGCAATTAAAACAAGAACATCATGAACTTTGCAGACAAATGGATGGAACTAGAAAATATCATCCTGAGTGAGGTAACCCAGACCCAAAATACATGCAAGGTATGTTCTCACCGATAAGTGGATATTAGCTAAAAAGTGCAGAATACCCATGATATGACCCACAGACCATAAGAAGTTTAACAAGAAGGAAGGCCTGAGTGAGGATTCTTTAATCCCACTTGGAAGGGGGAAAGAATCAATCTTGGGAGGCAGAGGAAAGAAGGGATCTAGGTGGGAGAGGGGAGGGAGGAGGAGAAGGATCAGGATCAGGTATTGGGGAGGGGGGGAGAGAGGAGAGAAGCCAAAATGTCCAGGAAAATAAATGGAAATGTGTTGTTGCTGGGGCATGGAGTGGGAAAATCCTCTAGAAATCCCCAGAGACCCAGGATGGGGAAGGGCCAGGACTCAATGGGGGTGACCTTAGCCAGAATGCCCAACAGTGGGCAGATGGAACCTGAGGAGACCACCTCCAGTAGTTATGTAGGAGGCATGGGGACACCAAGCCACCTTCAAAATTTATGACTAAAAATTGTTCCTATCTAAAAGAAATGCAAGGACAAAAATGGAGCAGAGATTTAAGGAATGGCTGACCAGTGACTATCCCAACTTGGGATCCATCCTATGGGTGGGCACCAAACCCTGACATTATTAATGATGCTATATTGTGCTTGTAGACAGGACCCTAGCATGGCTGTCTTCTGAGAGGCTCTACCAGAAGCTGACTGAGACAGATGAAGATATTTAGAGCCAAGCATTGGACTGAGGTTGGGGACTCCTCTGGAAGTATTAGGGGAAGGATTGAAGGAACTGAGGAGATTACAATGATATAGGAAGATCAACAGTGTCAACTAACCTGGACTCCTGGGAGCTCGCAGAGACTATTTCACCAAGTGAAGAGCATGTATGGGCTGGTTTGAGGTCTCTGGCACATATGTAGCATGGGACTGTCTTGTCTGAACTCAGTGGGAGAGAATGGACCTAATCCTGTACAGACTTGATGCCTCAGAGAAGAGGAATGCTGAAGGGGAGACACCCTCTCAGAGGTGAAGGGGAGAGAGTGGGGGAAGAATTCTGGGAGGGGCAGAACAGAAGAACAGGAGGGGCAACATTTGAGACATAAATAAAATAATTAATAAAAATTAAAAATAAATAAAATAAACATTTAATAGTAGATGGCTTATAGTTTTGGAGGTTCAGTTCATTATCATTATGGTGGTGAGCACAGCAGTGTCCAGGTAGCCATGGTGCTAGAGTTTTACATCTTGATCTGCAGGCAGCAAGGAGAGACCGTGTGTCACTCTGTATTTAGTTTGGGCACATACGACTCCTCAAACCCCTGCTCCACCATGACACACTTCCTCTAACAAGGCTGTACCTCTTAATAGTACCACTCTCTATGGGTCAAGCTTTCAAACACCTGAGTCTATCGGACCCATTCCTATTCAAACTACCACACTGGATGTTCTAGCTTGCTTTCTGTTGCTATGGTAATATATTGATGAAGACGTATTAGGGAAAGAAAGGGCTCATCTGGCTTACTGTATCCATCCCAGTCCAACACTGAGAGAAGTCTGGGCAGGAACTCAACCAGGAGCCGAAACCAATTGTTGGGGAAAGCTGCTTGCTGGCTCACTTTCCATGGCTTGCTCAGTTCACACATCTGACACAAGACCCATCTGCCCAGAGTGGCACCATTTCCAGAGGCTCTGCCACATTAATCATTAATCAATAAAATGTCCTCACAGGCCAGTCTGATAGACGCAATTCCTTAATTGGAGTTCCTTCTCTCTAGGTGACTCCAGTTTGTATCAAATTGACCAGAAACAAAACAGAAAAGGGGAGCAGCACAGTGTCAGGGCATGAAAGACTCTGCAGAGGTAAATCTAGCCAGAATTTACTTTTTAATTAACTAATCAATTAATTTTTGTCATTTATTGGGACTAATTAAGGAAGGGTGACTATAGGTAACAGAGATTTGTTTTCTCCCAATTGTCTGTTTGCATCCATCTATCCATAACACCAAACCCTTCAATACGCTCCAAATATCAAGGAAGAGAATACTGATCTCTTGCTGATTTGAAGACTAATTTTCCACTGAATGAGTCCTTTCTGACTCGCCCTTCCCCCCTCAGAGAAACTCCGGACCTCCACTGAGTGCTTTGGATGGTGGCTTCTTATGCTTTTCCACTTGTGACCCCTTTTCGCCCAAAAATTTTTGCAGGACTTTGAAAACCTATGTATATAAAAATGCAAGATAGGTATATAAAATGCAAGGTTATAGACATCAAACAACACTAATAAACCATAAAGGAATGGATTTTAAAACAATTCTTTGCTGTATATTTGAACACAGATTAAAGCAAATTTGCATAGTAATGAGATGAATGTACTTGTTTATATTATGTAAGGGATTAAGTCTTAACGGAATATCTGATACTGCAGGGGGTAGAGCACCTTAGGCATTTTTCAGAATTGATCAAATTGATTTTTAAAATTGTCAATGCTGAGAATGCCATTTTACATCTGTACAATACAAAATGCAGAAATATTTAGAATCGTTTCAGGAACTTTTGGAAAGTTCATCAAAATTCAAGCCAAAATTCCAAGTCAAAATTCATCAAATGGCTTTTCAGGAAACTTGGGTCAGTAACTGGAACAGCAGCTTTCACATCAATATGATGACATAATACAATATGAAGATACAGTAACTTGATATACATAGAGACTCTATTTCTAAGGCGCAGCTCATAATATGTAACAATCTTGACTATGAGCAGAAGAACTTCAGGCAGCATTGGTGGTATTGCCTGGTTTGACGCATGCTCAGGGCAAAGTGTGTGTGTCATGTGTTTAGAACTAAGGCTATAGTGAGGTTGCCGCATACTTTAAGGGTGATTGCTTCTAGAAACATCTGGGTTCGTATGGTTAAGTCATAACTTTGATTTAACTTGTGGTCGTGAAATGATCAGAGACCTTATACTAATGCCGGCTTTATTCATAACCCTCACACTTACCTATGACCCTCCACGTGAGGTCTTGCCCCACAGTTTAAGACGCTGGGCTCTAGAGCAGTGTGATGACTGCATACAGCATTATTGAGGGGTGGTGTGTAGAGATTATTTATGTATCTCAAATAAGATGCATGTTACTCAGTTGCTCTTCTACATCTGACCCCTCTGCTGGAGGCGATGTCATCGAGGCGATCTGTTTTCTGTAGTACCTCACAAGCACTTGTCACAATGCTTCTTTTCCTATCGTGGTTTGGACTTTCTATGACCTCCTGCTTGCTCCTTAGTCCTCTCTCGCCCTTTGTGTTTCATTGTCTTTTCTAACCTAATTTTACTTTTAAAAACCATGACTCCTTCAAAAGCCCAGCCTATAAAAAGACAACAAAACACATTTTAGGAAGATGAATAGGCATCATTAAGCCAGTAAAGTTAATATAGGAAATAAATGTAGTTACAGCTTCAAGGAATTGTGTTTCATTAAACTGAATAAATAGTGAACAACTACTATAGCCAGGTTCTCTTGAAATCCTCAAGTTTGTAACTTAAGAGAAAGCTGTTTTCTTTCAATTTGCTAAATTACTTTAGCCATTAAACACTGATAGTAATATTCTCATTTCTGGAGGGTTTTTTCTCCTTGTAATTTTTTCTTTTTTCTATTGAAGTACGGGGGCTCTGCAGGGTCACATTTATGTTATGATACCATCAAGAAGGCTTAACTCTCCAGTTTCCCACTGTGTATATTCTGATGACATGGATCAGAAATATTGGCTCTAATATAAGACTGGCCTTAGAGCTATTTTGATATAAGCACCCACAAAAACATGCCTGAGGATCATAGGATTTCAGACAGTCACTCTGTGTAGAGTCCAGATATCTACCCAATTCTTAATCTTTCTTACACCCTGAATGCATTGCTCAGTCTGTAATAGATTATGTCCAATGGCAGAACCCTCATGACTGTTTGTCTTAGTCACTTTTCCATTGCTGGGATGAGGCACTATGACCAAGGCAACACATAGGAATAAAAAGGGGGGTTTATTAGAGTTCAGTGTTTCAGAAGACTGGAGTCTATGGCCATCATGGCAGGGAGCATGGCAACAGACAGGAAGCTATGGTGCTGAAGCAGAAGCTAAGAACTTAATCTTGATACAACAATGGCAAGGTTTGGGGGAGGAGAGAGGAGAGAGAGGGGAGGGAAGAGAGAGGGGAGGGGAGAGAGAGGAGAAAGAGGGGAGAGGGAGAGAGAGGAGGAGGGAGAGGGGGAAAGGGAGAGAGAGGGGAAGGAGGAAGGGGAGGGGGAGAGAAAGGAGAGAGGGAGAGGGAGAGGGAAAGGGAGAGGGAAAGGGAGAGGGAGAACGAGAACGCATTGGGAATGGTGTGAGCTTTTGAAACCTCAAAGCCCATCACTAGTGACACCCCTACTCCAACAATCCTAAAACAATATTCTCATCAACTGGAGACCAAACTTCAAATATATGAGACTATGGGAGCTATTTTTAGTTAAACTACCGTGCTATATAAGGAAGCAAATGGCATCTTGTGGCTCTACAACTCCTAGAAACCCCTTCCTTGTGTTCAGATGAAATTTACCACTTAATCACACTGACTACTTCTCTACTATTCCTTCGGCCCATGGAGAATAAGTCACCTGAAATATGATTTTGTTTTGTCACCCTTGGCTCTAGCAGCAGAGGGAAGTTTGCTCCGAAAACAATATTGAGCCAAGTCTACACAGGTGACTGCCTCCTTGCATTCAATAGTCCTCTTAGTCTAGGAAATAAATGTTGTTTCTGAGGGTAGTTGGTGTGTGGGATCGAGAGTGAAGAGTGTCACTGTGTGTGTGTGTGTGTGTGTGTGTGTGTGTGTGTCTGTGTGTGTCTGTTTGTGTGTGTGTCTCTCTCTCTGTGTATTTCTGTGAGTGTGTCAGTGTGTATGTGATTGGGGGTAGAAGTGCTAGGTAACAGGGATCCATTCCAATAATTACCCCAGAGAAGCCACGTTCTAGCAACTCTGCAGTACTGGCTCCAGGAAATAACAAAGTTGTAGAGTAACATAATTTTTTTTCTGTGGTTTCCTAAATAAATACAAATAAAGAAAATTACTGAGTTGAGACAATATTTTTTATGTTTCTTTTTAAAGTCCCTCAATTAATAATTGGTGAGGCACATTCATACTAATATTAGGTACTAGTAAAAAATTTTACACAATACTAATTTTTAAAAGGCTTCTTACTCTTTTATAAAAACACTGTTCCCCCATTTAGTTATTCTGTTCTTATTCATCTTGTGTGTTTGGCTCTAGGGCTAAGTTTAAGAATAGTTTAGGTTTGTAGTAACTATTCCCTATACCCCTGCTACAAGCAGAACTTCTCCATCAGTATCCCTCATCAGAGCAGCCATATTGGTTCTGAAGATTCTACCTTGACACTGCGTTATTACTCAAATCCTGCAGTTTGCATAATGGTTCTCTCCAGCTGTAGTGCACTGCTTCTGTTTCTTTGAATCTTTCTCATTAGCTATGGTAAAGTCTTGAGTTGGGGCAAGGCATGATGAATATTCATGTCTTGGTCAGTCTAGACTGCTATAACAAATGTATTACAGACTGGGTGGCTTCAAATGCAAATGCTTATTTCTGTCAGGATTGAAAGATGGCAAGTTCAAGGTCAAGGTGCATGTAGAGCAGAGTCTGATGAGGCTCCGTGCCCTGGTTTCTAATGACTGTCTTCTCATAAACTCTCACAGTGAGAGAGGAAGCAAATTCTTTCATGCGTTCCCATCATGAACATGGAACGGTGAACCTCCTGGTAGTCCCCATCTCCAAATATCAACAACACTGGGGACTCAACACACAAATAAGAAGGGTGGGGCACAAGCACACAGCCTATAAGAAGACAGAAAGGAAGGAGTTCTAATAATATCCTTTATAGGCTTTTGAGTGGAGAATCATCACCCCCTGCCTTTGCAAGTCATCTGAATGACAGTCACCCAAGACACGGCTGATACTCTGCCCACCATGAGATCTATGTGTTCTTGTGGCAACAAACATTTTTCCTACACGTCACAGGCTGTGTCTGGTCTCTACACAATCCTACTTCCTTGATTAAAATGCTGTAAATTAAACCATCTACATTTTAAGATACCATTCAGCTCTGTTTAATGACAGGCCATTTTCACAGTGAAATACTTTAGATTCCTAGGAAACACTGGAATCAAGCTGGTCTGCATTTGTATAAGCTTTGCCTCCAGCGTTCTGCAGTGAGTTGTTGAGGCCTGGATCTGCCCTAGCCCTGCCTTGTGGCTTGTGATGTCAACTTGTTTTTTGTTGTTTTATTCTTAATGACCACTATCACTTATACTAATACATTTGTCATATTCAAAGTCCTATGGGCGAGCTTTCTAAAGCAGGTACTTTGACACACTCATCAATACTATACCATGTGTCAAAACTTTACAAAAATATTATGTTATCCTTTTACTAATCTTTATTTCTGAGGGAAAAGAATGTGAATACTAACTAAACCGATTTACTATTAACTTGACCAGATTTCTGTCAAACTCTCACTGGGGTCCAGTTTTACCAAAAACACAGAAAAGAATATTTCCCCATTCAGAGGAGGCATTGATATTTTCCTTGGGTCTTTAAATGCAATCTTAAATCTAATCAATTTCTCTCTACATTGCTAATAACCAAGAAAAAAAACGATGTGTGTAGAACCCAATGAGATTAGACTAAAACCCAAAACAAAGAAGGATTTTGATACCATTCTGTCCTGGAAAAAAATTTAATAAATTTATAGGACGCTCAACTTTACACTGAATGTGAACGATGATATTCACATTCTTATTATTTGTTCTCTAGCTGGTTGGAGAGAGAGTTCATCGATTTGGTTTTAAGGAAATAAAAAGCCACAAGCAAAGGGTTAAACATTATCATTATTATTCAGAGGAGTCTGGGTTCAATTATCTTAACTCTGACAGAATGGACTACAGAAAGGCATTCAATAGACAGCCAGGAGCCAAGAGCAGAACATTGATTCTTCTGGGCCCGATGAGCAACCAGAAACTGTGAAAGCATCTATAAGTCGGGGAGATCAATGGAAATGAAAGATAAAAAAAATATATGACATTTGGATAATGCCATTCAACTTGAGAACCACTACCAAATGATGTTTATGAAGGCCTGACTACTAATAAATCAATAGCTTTTGAAAATTAGGTTTGCTTGACTTGTCCCTTTGTGGCACACTGTTAAAACACAGTGAGTGTAGCTCATCAGTGCCTGTGTTGGACTCCAGAAAATTCTTATTTTGTATCCATTAACTCCATTGAGTTTTCTTTTTTTCAGTGAGATTTATAAAGCTTTATAGAAGCCCTTTATAGAAGCTACTGCAGCCTTCTACAATATAGAGAAAATGTCAAAAAATTATGAGTTATTATCGTGTAGGAAGGTCTTTCAGTTTGTTTCTGGGAAAGGCGGTTCTACTGTCACGTAAAGCTTGCATAAATCAGCCCCGGAGGAGAACGTTATCTTATACTTGTTTGTTGATGGGATCGACAATTTTATTTTTGCATTTAGGCATCAGTTTTAACCCGCAAGGATCTCTTAGAAATTTATTTTGGATATATGTGGGTTTATGATAATTATCGAAAACTACTCTGCTTCCTGAACAAATCCCTTGCTTGTGTGCTGCGAAAGACTGCTTCTGAAATTGGCCTTTCACTGCTTCTGTGGAACACACACCCGACACTGATGGCCAGTAGGCTCCTCCCCAGGTCCATAGGCACTTGTGTTCCCAACAAGAATGCCATGCTACCAGCAGTCTTTGGTGATTGTTATACAATCTCTTTGTCTGACTCATCTACCACTATATATATGTGTGTGTGTGTGTGTGTGTGTGTGTGTGTGTGTGTGTGTGTGTCCATACCTACATGTAGAGGCCAGGGAACAACCTCAAGTAAAATTCTCCAGAAGCTGTCCACCACAGTTTTTGGAGATCATCTCTCACTGGCCGGGAGCACATAGATTCAGCTAGGCTGCTGGGCTCACAAGCCCCATGTATGGGTGTGTCTCTGCCTCCATGACCTTACCCCTCCACCATAACATCACATGAATGCTCCATAGCACTCTGATTATTTTATGTGAGTTTTGGGGTTCAAGCACAGGCCTTCGCAAGGCAAACATTTTTACTGACTAAACCACTCATCCCTGGATACCTCTGCATTAAATATTATATAAGTACTTGTGTATTTAGGTATACCGATGTATTAAAAATGAGTGTGCAGGAGAGCTGCTGTTTTTACAGAACTAGGTAAAACATGTCAGAAGACTTGACACAATTAAGCTGCTTAGCAAATGCTGCTAAATTAGCAGTAAGCAAGACAACTGTAAAATGCTGTGCACTTAAATATAGGAGAAATCTTAATTTATATTACTTTGCCAATGTCTGGCTTTTGGCTCAGATCTAAAGTGAGAGAAATGGAGCTAGACACTCCGGTTGATAGATTTTGGAGGTGTTTTGTATAATAAGATAAGTTAGCAATCTAATATTCAAAACGCAGTTGCTTGAAACACATATTGCCTTTCATTGATATCTGAAATGCTCCCAGCCCCAGCCAAGGCCCATATTTCAGAGGTGTAGCCCATAGCCTACAATGCTATTGGGAGATGATGGAATCTTTGAGGGATGGGACCTGGTGGGAGAAATTAAGTCATTAAGGATGAGACTTTAAAGAAGACATTGTGACTGGCTGTCTGCACCTCTCTTCATCTCAGCTCTCTTGAGGTGACAGGACCTCGTTTTCAATATGTTCCTGTGGTGCTCTTTGCCACCACAGGCTCTAACCACAGAGCTAAGTGGACATGGATAAGAATGTGTGCCAAAATACATTCTGTATCTTTATTATGCATAAGTCGATTGACTTGGGTGTCTTGTCATAGTAGTGGAGAGCTAACACATCAAGTAATCAAAAGTTAACAAGTTAATAATATGTGTTTATATACTGTAAATGAAAATACCTAAGATTGTTTTTGTTTTAATGATTCCCTGGTTTAACAAACTCCCTCAACTGCGTGACTGGTTCAAATTCTCTGTAGATGAAAGTGCATGGAGTTGATTGGATTCTCTATTTGTGAACTGTGAAAGAAGAGTTTAAATTTCCATTCGTTGCTTTTGAACATCTTTTTTATACCTCCTCCATACTACTTCTATTATGTTTTTAGCTCCGTAACTTATTAATCATTTTCCTTTCCATTCCTGATTTGTCTGTTTTACTTTTCTTCATGTCCTTAGGCTTTGAGGCTGTTTGGTAGTAGTTGCGGTCGTTAGGAAGCTCAGTAATTTGACTCATGAAGTCTTGCTTTCTGGGACTGAATATTGTTTGGAAATGTAAATTGAGTTAGGTTTATACTAACACTGGGTGTCCCTTCAGATTCTTAGAGAGACCGAGAGGTAAATCCTTAGTCCATTCTATGCCCCGATTGAGCAGCTGTTAATAATCTGTCCTTGTGTGCGTTTAGGAATATATTAATAAAAGTGCAGGATAGAAAGTCTGACCTGAGTAAGGATTCCTCTCAGAGCTTGTAAGGAAATCATATGACACATGTGAGGATTAACACTCTACTGCTTAAAACCAAGAAGACAGAAAACAACAAAAACATATTAAAAGGGACAAACCAGTGTGGCTCAACCTGTGAGTCATGTCCCCTTTGGAGTTGAATGACCCTGTCACAGGGCTTGGCTAAGACCTTCAGACAAAACAGACATTTACATTACGATTGATAACAGTAGCTAAATTATAGTTTTGAAGTAGCAACAAAAAACAATTTTGTGGTTGGGGGTCACCGCAGCATGAAGAACTGTACTAACGGATCA
Organism: Rattus norvegicus; assembly: GCF_021556685.1. NCBI lineage: Eukaryota > Metazoa > Chordata > Mammalia > Rodentia > Muridae > Rattus > Rattus norvegicus. The sequence goes on along the minus strand of NC_141541.1, from coordinate 103,343,923 downwards.
CAGCATGAGAAAGGTTGGGAACTACTGTGCTAAAGGACTATAGCAAGCACATGACTCCTAGCAACGTTCTGCTCTGCTCATAGATCAGTGTCTTGCTCAGCCATCATCGAAGCAGACAGGAACAGATAATGGGACCTACACACAGATGTGCAGAGAGTAAGAGACTTTGGAACCCTCAGTCCTAAACTGGGTGTCTTAATCAAACCCTCCCCCTCAGGAGGCAGAAACGGTATAAGAATCAGAAAGGATGGAGGGCACCAGAAAACAAGGCCTTCTAAATACAGCAGGACCAACACTCAATGAGCTTACAGGGCATGTGGAGGGATGCACAGGTCCTACACAGGTGGGATTCTAGAGCAGAAAGAAGAAGTAGACATTTGCCTCCGTCTCTATCCGGAAAGCTATCTCCAATTGATAACTATTTGCAAATGAAAAATTTATTTTCCCTAAGAGAGAAATAAACAATTTGTAAGGGTAGGCCCCGTGCCCAGCAGTAGATGGCCGACACGAAACGAATTCAATGGTATCTTTGGAGTTTCTTCATCTCATAATCTTGTGTCCATCTATTTTCTTTCAAACCTTTCAAGTTCTTTTTGTCTATATTATGGCTTCTGGTTTTGTGTTTTTATGAGCTTCCTGTGTGCGTATTCCTGCATCTGTATGTGTTTCTTTTGCTTTCTCTTTGGCTTTTTTTTTCTGTTCATTCTGTCTTTCACTGATTTATTTTACCTTATTTTACATTATTCTTATTCCTTAGATGCCTGTTTGTCTTCTAAGTGGAGGCAGAAAGGGTGTGGATTTAGATGCAAGGAGGAGGAGGAGGAACTGAGAGAGCTGTGGGCGGGGAAGCCAAACTGTAATCAGAATACAATGTATCAAAAGAGTCTATTTTCAGTAAAAGGGGGATAAAATATTTTTCTTTTCATTTGTTAAGGTGGAAAATTATACCTATAGGGTACTAGGTCAGAGACCCAGTCCATCCCTAGTCTAGAGCCAGACTGGCTAGTTCTTTCTAAATGTTGACACAAACAGCTTGGTATTGTTTTGTTCAAAACCTTTATATGTGTGTCTGTGAAAATGGCGTATGTGGTCCATTTTCATTACTACTGTGATTCGTCTCAGTGGTCAGTTTGATAAAATCTAGAACCGTCTGGGAGACAGGCCTCTGACTGTGCTAGTTACAGATTATCTGACTGTTTCAATGGAGGTAGTAAACCTGCCGCTGTGGGTGGCCCTTTTCCCTGGCTGGGAGTCGGAACTGCACACGCAAAGGAGAGCTGAGCAGCAGTGAGCGTCTATCCCTCCCTGCTTCCTGACTGCGGATGCCGTGTGACCGGCTGCTTTAAGCTCCTTCCTGCCGGCATGATGTTACTGCCATCCCGGACTGAATCGCTGAACTTTGAGTCAGAGTAAATCGACTTCTTCCATCAAAGCACCAAGAAAAGAAACTGAGACGCTTGACGCTGACAGTTTTGATCTCTGGTGTATTGTACCACCTCTGTGACGATCCCTGCCTTGTCTTTTCTCTTGAAAGACTTTTATAAAATTGAACTCGCCCAAGGAAACAGCAGCCTTGCTGTGTTTCTGGTGAATGGATGTTTTAGTTCCTGATTCAATTTCCTCACTTCTTCTTTTTCCACAGCTTGCAGAGCTTATGCTTCTAGAAAATTATCCATTTCATCTAAACTTTCGGATTTGCTTGCACACTGCTTTCACGAGATCCTCGGCCTTTTTTTTTTTTTTTTTTTTAATCTCCACGGTGCCTCTTCTGAGGACCTCATTTACTTTTATGGGTATGTTGACTTTTTTGCTCCTTCTCTTTGACTCACTAGAATGGTCTGTCTCCTTGGCTTTGTCAAGGGAACAACTTTGACCTTGTTGCTCTTCTCCACTGAAGTTTTATCTTATATTTCTTTTATTTCTGCTTTTATCTTCCCCTTTTTTTGCTGAATTCTGAATTCTCTTGGTTTGTACAGAGAACCTTCTCCTAACCTCTCACACTGGTACCTTACCTCATTAAAGTTAAATCTTTTGTGGTTTCTAACATAAACACTAAGGGATATAAATGCTTAATTTCAATTAAATGCTACATTTAATTAGCTATGTTTAGAAGATTTTGGTTTGCAGCTTTTTATTTTATTTCTTTTATAAAATTGCTTACAATTAAATAAACAATGTATTAATGTGTCCTTTAAGAGTAATTTGATGCTGATAGAGCCTTCTTTGTAACCATGTTTACATATTTCTAACCATATAAGATCTCTTCATCTAAAAAGATAGATATATTTAATAAAATAGTACCATTAAGTTTCCAAAACCGTTATTATCTTGGAAATATACTAAAGGAATTTTTACCTATGACTCATTTCAATTGATACTACAAAATTCTCTAACAATATAGTTCATCACTTCCCTGCTGGAGTCCAGCCCTGTCAGAGTTCAAAACCCGAAAGAAGATGTATGGAGAAGGCGAAAGAAGACTTGGACCAGGAGGGGCAGCTCAGACACTCTGCCCCTGAGACAACTCAAGCCACCTTTATTTATACATCTATTTTTTCACAGCTGAAAAGGTTTCACATTCATTTTCCCATTTTCTCATGCACAGTCTCTTTAAAGAGCTTCCTATGTTTAACAACAATGTGCACGCTGTACTTTCCCCCTTCCTTCTCCTCCTCGATCTCTGTGGTTTCCTGATAACCCATCAACTGTATCAAGAAAGAAGAAACATAGTTTCAGCAAGCAGTTAATGTCTAATCAAGCACATTGGTATGTAACCAAGTAACTGTGGTTGGTAGCAATTGTGGTTACAGTATAGAGAAGTGATATACTACATACCCAGGAAATTCTGATTTAATTATTGGCATTTAACATCTCTCCATATCTTAATCAGGAGATCTAGCTCTTCTAATGCCCAGGACTCTTAGCAAATTACTATCCTGAGTCAGTTCTTTCTTCTTGCTTGGCCCACCTCTGAATGCTCCTATTAGGTATTGGAACCAATGATCCAGCAAGAACTTTCGAACCTTTTGATAATCATCTAGCTGTTATTTAGAAAAAGTCAACGAGAAGATTGCTGTTAGAACTAAGGTCCTATAGTGAGAAAACATCCAGATGTTAGCTGATCTACCCAGACCAAGGTCTTAGCCACATCACCATTATTAACAAACAGAGAGTAGTGTTGTGTTCCATTCCCATGATCCTCAGAGACAACCAAGAGTAAGTCATAGCCCAAACTTTCTTTTTCTGATTCTGAGGAAACGTCACAGTCAAAATAAGAGGAAAGACTCCCGATAGCAAAATCAAGGATGCAAACACAAGTCAAAAGTGAACCAAGCGTTCCCTCAGGAAAGACCAGAAGATTCCGCATTAATTTCCCACAGTCCTTGCCATGTGGGGACTCAGCTCCTCAGGCCTTGCCATAAGAAGATTCATCTGCATCACACTCAATCTTGGGCACAGTTTAAGTTATAATTCCTAATTAATAATGAGGATGAACCATCTTTAATCCTTACCAGTGAGTTGGTTTCTTTAAGCATTTTCTTTTATTCCCTTGAGATTTTTATCCAAAATTAGTTCTGATTGGTTGAGTTGCCATTATGGAAAAATTATAAAAAATTATGGAACCACAAGACAAGAATAACACAGTAAATATTTACATATGTCTCATATGGTTGAAGAAAAGCAATGAGTTCTCTAGCTAGAACCAAAGAGAGTTTCAGAGGGAAGAGAAATAAAGTTTCTCTTAAAAAGAAACCCTTAAAAGAAAATAAAAGAATTTAGTAGAGTCGATGGAAGGGGACTTGGTTTTAAAACCAAAAATTGTCCCAAAGATATTCCAAAAGGCAAAGGGGGAAATTAATCATGGAACAAGCTAAGTACTATCACAAGAATATAGAACAATTTTCAGAACTGATACCAGAATGGCTAGGATGGTAAGAAAAACTGGTGAAATCTATGTTTTGTGTTTTATGTTTATGTTATGTCTACCACTGGCCTCCAGAATTGGAGGCATCAGTGGTAGAAACTCAACCATCATAACGTATTGTAGCTCTTTTGTCTTTGTCAGATTTTCAGAGAGCCTTTGCTAAGTTTTCCAAGGCTCCAGTTAACACAATGCAGACCATGGAATCATGTGACACATAGAGGGACCACAACCTAAAGGAGGAAATGAACTAATCTACAAGGACAGTTATGGCAAAATCAATAAGAAGTGAATTGCTTTGGCAAATCAACCTGATTGGTCAGTCATGAGGAAAATATGGTGTCCTCTGGATGGGGAATTGAATTAGTGACACTTATACTGTTAGGAAATGCTTCTGAGGAACAAATAATTTCCTGTGGCACTTCAATTTGTCTTCCCATGAGGAAGAATGAAAGAAAAGAAACCCTGTTTTGAAGAAGGAAGAGATCCTGACAATGGTAAAGACCAAGTCAACAGGGTAATTAAAAGGATGAACTCAAGGAGTATTTTTGTAACCATGACAATTAATAAACATTGACTGTGCCCATAAATAAAAACAGAACAGAAAAGACAAACAACACAATACTTGCCTTTAAAATTGTTCTACAATCCTGTCAATTTTTATCCCACTTTTAGTCATTCTCTCAAAACAGAACACTTTGTTGCCTGGCTTCCCTTTATATTTTTATTGTATATGTTAAAATATTAATTTTACTGTCATGTTCCGAAATCTATAGAAAGAAAGCTATGTTGTCTGGATGGCTCAACCTTTTGTGCTTGAAATTTATCAGCATTATTTTTTTTACTAAGACTTTATTATGAAAACTTGCAAATAAAGAATAATTGCACATCACATATAACTAGACCCAAGGTCTATGAATTTCAATGAACTTCTAATCATTACAATAGCCATGTTGAAGCTGTAGAGCTTCACATTGGTTTTATACTTTCACTATTAAGTATAGTTTTGTGTACCGCCACTGAGTAGTGAAAAATAGAATAGAAAAACAAGTAGTTTTATATCTTCTTATTACCCAAGTGCCCATCACCTGCATTCAGTTCTTACTCAACACCAATATTCAAACTTATGAGCCTATGGGTTCATTCTCCATCCAACCATCACAGGAGATGGAAAGATGGGGATGGGTGCTGAGGTTTTAGACAGTGTTCAAAGAAGATGTCACTGAAAAAGTCATTCAGATCCGAAGCCAGGCCAGTATCTAAACCACTCCAGATAGAGCGAGCAGCAATTTGAAGGGCCCAAGCAGATGATGTGGAAATAGAGGCAGTCAGAATGTGAACAGAGGACATGATTGTTTAGAGACCTATAGGATTTCATTCGAACTTAGGCTTTTACTGAGGAAGATAGGAAGGTCCTGGAGGGTTTAGAAGAGTTGAACGCTGGGATCTTTTATCCTGTGGCATAAAAGATGTTATGCTGGGAATATCTTGCAAGGATTCAGGGCTGAGGTAGAACAGCTGCTGTGCAGGCTAATGTGATAGCTTTGTGAGATGCAGAATCCTGGGTCAAAGTAGTGGTGGTGGGATTGTGGAGGGAGGGAAGGAGGGAGGGAGGTGGGAGGAAGAGAGAGAGAGAGAGAGAGAGAGAGAGAGAGAGAGGGGAGAGAGAGAGGGGGGGGAGAGGGGAGAGGGGAGAAGGGAGAGGGGAGAGGGGAGAGGGGAGAGGGGAGAGGGGAGAGGGGAGAGGGGAGAGGGGAGAGGGGAGAGGGGAGAGTATTTACTAAAATTAGGGAAGAAGAGAAATGAAAATATCCCAGTTGATAGCAAAAGGTTTGGCCGGGACAATGGAAGGATGAATTGCTCTCAATAAAGAAGGTCTGCTTGCGTGGACATTTGGATGAGTAGATAGGGTCATTTTTAGGCAATTTAAAGTTTAGAAGAATGTTATAAATGTGTATGCTTATCTATAGAAGATAGATATATGAACATGTGAAACTACACTTTTGGAATTTGTGCTGGAACTGTACATTATTAATCCATTTTTCTGAATAAGATCACTAGGAAGGTAATGTAAAGAAAGCACAAGAGGGTCAAGGTCCTTTTACACTCACAATTTTTAACCTAGTCATGGACTGAATGATTATGTTCTTCACAAATTCATATGAAGTACTGATCCCTAGTGATGACTGTCTCCCCTGCTTGGGATAAGTTTATAGATCTGTGATCACGATGAGTTTAGGTGCCCTTGTTAAAACAGACATGACAGTCTTCTTCTTTTGTTCTCTGTCTTTCATAAGAGACTACAGCCAGAAGGCAGTTTCTCTGCAAACCATGGAGGAAGCCCTTGTCAGATAATAAACCCGGCCAGTATCTTGGGCGTGAGTTTCCTAGACTACAGGCCTCTGAGAAGTAAATGTTGTTTAATCAATTCAGTGTCTGGTAACATAACAACCTGGCCTGGGGCACAAAATTAAATAAAATTCCCTTCTTTTTCTACCACTTTACATATAACAGCTAATTTGTCCATCACAGTAATCCTGTGAACTGGTGCTATCATCAGAACTGCTTGCCTCCTTCAAAAGGGATGCTGAATTTTCCCCATTATGAGTTATTAAGAGGTGACCAAGGCCCTGCTTTTATGATGGATTAAGCCGGTCTGGTGAACAATGGGTTATTAGGTCTGTTTAGGTTTCTTGTGTTTTCATCTCTTGCATATGATATTCTGACCCAGTTCAGAACTCTGCCGCCAAATAGTCCAGCACCAGATGTGACCCTCAAGATCGGGACATAACACAAATAACCTTCCTTTCTTTGTATTAGCAACAGAAAATGGAATATAGTGGGTAGGAAGGGTGATTGCCTTCATTTTATAAATGGCAAAGCCAAGGTATGAAGAAGAGCAAACTGATGAAGAATACACAATTAGTGCTCAGATCTGAGTCTGTAACCCAGAAAGTCTGCTCCAGTTTCAGCTTCTAACTGTACTAGTTTAGTTTTCTATCTGTACTAGTTTAATTTCTAACTGTACTAGCTTAGTTTTTAAAGGTCTGGTAGCCATGGTTTCATTTCTGACTTTCCTATGCAATCCCCACGTCAAACATTCTGATAATCGACTGCCGTGAAGATTTACTCTCAAGTGAAATGTATGCTGAGTTCTTCTGTCCATTTTGCAAACTAATTGGCTGTGCATTTCTCACGGATCTGGAGGGATTCCCTATGTATTCTGGGAATGGATACTCAGGGAGTTGTTTGTCTGACTGCGATTTTTCTCCCTCAGTGTTTACTAGACTGTTGGTTTTATGATACTTCTGCTAAACAGCTTTTTAAAAAATTTAATGTAATAAAATTCATCAGTCTTTCTCTTTGTATGTATTCCCGAACTTCAGAATTTTTATAGTCTTTGATATGTTGAGGTCTATTTTCTGAGAGTTTTGTGACTTTTGCCTTTTCTATTTACGTCTCCATTCAACTCTGGATTAAGAACCGTAACTAAGACATGCTGTTGGACTTGGGACAGCCACTGCTTCAGGAGCAAGCAGGGAGGTGGCAGAAAGGGACATGAGGTAGGCCTCTGAGGTGCTAGTATTTCATGATCTGAATTCTGGTTTTGCACCTGAGTTCAGTCTGTGAATTTTCACCATGCTCTGCACTTATCCACAGTTTTCTCTGTGTATCTTTTACTTCAATGAACTGTTTTAAAAAATCAACTCTAAGGTCTTTCCATATTTGCTCACAAGCTTAGTCTGTTTCGACTTTGTTTGCTATTAATACACCTGAATTTATTCCAGCCATTGCCTCCAAATCACTCTAACCATCCTTTGCTTTTGGATTTATTGCTATTCTTATTTCTCTTTTTACTTTGTATTTATTAATTGTTTTTATTTTCTAGCCCTCAGCTGGCTGTGAAGTCATTCACTATACTATAACACATATATTCAACTTATATAATTATCCTTGATAATTTTGTATTTTTATTTAAAGATAATTATGTGTATGAGGTTTTTGCCTGCCTGCATGAATGTCTGTGCAAGATGTATATGCCTCATGCCTGTGAAGGCTGAAAGAGGACACCTGACCTCCTGGAACTGGAGTTACAGACAGCTGTGAACCACTGTGTGGGTGCCAGGAATTGAACCTGAGTTCTCTTGAAAAGCAGTCTATGTTCTTAACCAGTGAGCCATCTCTCTAGCCCCATATCCTTGAAACTCTTTTATATTAGTACCTACAGTCTTCAATACATTTGCTCCTTATTTCGATAATGTCTGTATCTTTCTTAACATTGTGTTCTAATGCTTCTCTTTGAATAATTTTGAATACAAACGTTTTATAAACCTTTCCCAGTTATTCCCTCATTGGAACATTGGGGCTCCCTTATTTGTTATTTCTGCTGTCTCTCGTGGGTCCTTGCTTCATTGCACATTTATTTCCTCATTGTGAGGTAGTGTTGGTGGCGCTTTAGCAAAGGTGACATCTTTGTGTCCTTGGCTGAGAGCATAGTCCTACAAAGATGCTTTATTTTTGTTTTTGCTTTGTTCCAATCTAAGGACTGGTTTTTAAATTGATTTTTCAGTTTGAGTCTCTTGGATGTCACAGGCAATATAAATTTAAACCACAAACCCCCATAAAGTCAAACCAGGGGTTTAAATCTCTCAAGGGATACATCTTCCTCTATCTAGAAAACACCCAACATTGTTTGAGATATTGTGACACAAAGTTGGTCTCATTTGAGGACTATTTACCAGATAAATCTAGCCCATAAATCAGACACAAACAGAGTTTATGGCTGTCATTTGCATACTATTAACATACCAGTGGACTGCCTATGTTGTACCAATATTGTGCTAATCACTGGGAATTCAGTACAAAATAAACCATTTATTTTTTTTCTGGGAGTTTACAGTCAGAGGTGTACGTTACATTGAAATGACCTAAACCATGTTGTCAGCCCTTAGCAGCATTTGATCTATCCTTGTTCTCTTTCTCATTAAGTTCTGAAACTTCCACAGGCCCTTCTACAATGCTTTGTCAACAGCAAAATTATCACCCTTTGTACCTATTCATCTTTCCTGACCTAGGAGAAGTCCCATGAACACCTAGTATCTCTACAAAAGTCACTGCCAAAATCAGAGTGCATGGGGCAGATTCAGAAGCAAGCACACGGGCTGGAGAGATGGTTCAGCGGTTAAGAGCACCAACTGCTCTTCTACAGGTCCTGAGTTCAAATCCCAGCAACCACATGGTGGCTCACAACCATCTGTAATGGGATCTGATGCCCTCTTCTGGTGTGTCTGAAGACAGCTACAATGTACTAATATATAATAAATAAATAAAATATTTTAAAAAAAGAAGCAAGCACACGCATCAGTGACTGCTTCGAGACAACTGATGTCGTCCTTGGATCCGGCTACAATGAGACGTGGCCTTGCCTCTCCCTGCTGTAATAATCACTGTGTTGCAAATCTGTAAGAAGGGAGGAAAGCACAAGAAAATTTTCTTAAACCCCCAGTGAGTCGCAACCTAAAACTATCTGAAGAAGCAGAGAACATGTAATATAAAGAGAGAATCACTGCCTTCTCTTTACTCGCCTCCTGTGTCTTCCTCCCTTTGCCCTGATTTCTTATGAGGCCCCGGCTGGCGCTTGTTTTCACTTTGGGAACTATATAAGAAGGTCTCTTTGACTTCCAGAAAGCAACAGAAAGGAAAAGAAAATGTCAATGCTGTCAGGGAAACACTGCTTCAGCACCTCCCAAATCACAGGAAGGCCAAGCCTATAGGACTTAGGAGAGATGGGCAAAAGGCCAGCACTGGACTTTTCCAACTTTGTTTTCTTTCTTTTCATTTCCTTTTTCTTTTTCTTTTCTTTTTTTCTTTCAAACTAGTGATTATTTTTGCTCCCAGTCTTAATAATTCTTGTATTCTTCGACAAATTTTATCAACTCAATGCATGTACAGAATGAAGTTCGGCCATCTTCCCCTTTATCACACAATCCCAGCTCCTTCCCTGTCCTGATGATCCCTTTTCCTTCCCAGGAAATCTTACTAGGGCTGTGAGCATAAGCACATTATATTTTTACTGGAGCCTACACCACAAAATGGCTACACCACCGGGGCTGGGGGCGGGAGCAGCTCTTTCTACAGCAACTATTACTTGGCAATAATTTCTCAAGGAGGGTTAGGGCTCAGAACCTCCCCTTCACCCATGATAAAACACTGATGGGTCCCATCTTCTGTAGGTCTTGCCTAGATAACCTTAGCTACTATGAGTTGGAGAGTGCCACAGCCCCATGTCATGCTCAGAAAATGGAATTTCACACCACTCATGCTGATCCTCTGGCTCTTAAAGTCTTTCTGATTATTGTTCTATGGTGTGTATTGGACTTTAGAGAGGCTGGTACCGATGTCCCATTAGAACCAAGCACAGAATTATCATTGTCAGAACTCTAACCAGTTATCGTTACCTGTATTAACATCTACCTAGTACAAAAAGACATTTCTGTGACAAAGGATGGGGGTAGAATGAATTTCTGGGTATAAACCTAAGTATGTAGAAGGCAATTTCAAATGCCCATTCAGCAAAACGAAAGAAAACACTAGTTGGTCTCCTTCAGGGACCAATGACCTCTCTAGTTCTTGACCAGGTTTAAAGTACCAGGAATACACAAAGCCCATAATTTTATAAGGCAAGTAAAATTGATTTGTAAATTGATAATTTTTTCCTTGTAGAAAACCACTACTTTTATATTTCTCTTAGTTTTTGGAAAAGCAAGTAAATACATTATATAATTCTATATAATTCTATAATTCTATAATTTCAGTTAGAACTGAAAGCTGCTTCCTCATACCTCATACCATCTCTCCCAACTTGTGCATCATATAATCTGCTTCACTCGATTTTGGATCACATAAAGGAAGTGCCTAGTCAGGGACACAGCCCAAACACTGGTCCTTGGTTGCAAGATGTGTGAAGTTGATGTTTTAACTGAGGCATTTAATACCTAAGGTGTAAGGTTCTTGTTATATAAACTTTCTTGCAAACATGAGGGGTTCAGTGAAGGGTAACTTTTAATTTTCTACAATATCTAACATACAGGGGTTCCCAATGCGTAATTGCTAGATGACAGTCATGACAACAGTGTACATGCAATGACACCTAATGCACGGAGCTAATGAGAGGGTGACAGAGTGTTGATGGCATATATATTATCTATTTGCCATCTTATTAAGTATTAATTTTTAATCTTTAGTTCTGCATAGCCATGGAAGCAATAAAAAAAGAAAAAAGAACTGAATATAGCTGTCTCCTTTGCCTAAGCCAGACAATAAAGTTTAACGGTAATATTCTACTTTTTAGCATGCTGTGAAGATATGATTTGGCAGTTCCTTTTGGATGTAGCTTTTAATGTCTTATTAAAACAGAAGAGTAGGAAGTGAAGATCAGAAAGTAGGAAGAAAACCAGGAAAGGGCTTTCTGTCTCAGAGAAACCAAGCGAAGAGAGGGTAAAAAATAAATCTTATGTGCAATGACAGCACTGATGACAACCAGTTGGGCTCAGAGGCTAAAGATGCCAGGGACAAAAGGACTAACAAAGACACTGAGGAGATCTAAGAGCCTGCTGTGATGGAAGAAGGGGAGGGCCGAGACTGAAGTAAGAGAGAAGGCCAAGATTCTAGACTTTCCATCCAGCTGATTGCATCCGTCCAGCTGAGGTGAGGGACTCAGGGATGGCTGGGTGTGGAATAAGGAGCAAGCACAAATGCCTTGACCAGGCATGAATTTACTGTGGCCACATTGCTTCTTCATATGTCAACAACTGTTCTGTACATGATTGACAGGACTCATGTAATTACACTCACTTATCATTTGAAAAGAAAATGTCTCAAATTTCATCTACACTGATCATAGGACTTTATAAAGATCCTGAGTTTTAACAGATCTGTGGAATCAATGTAGTAACAGTCGACATTCCTACTTCACCAGGATGAACACAGAGTATCATAGATTATCCAGATGTCAAAGAGGCTAAACTTAAGAGAGTGCAGTTAACTTAGCGACTAGTCATCATATTTTAAAGCCCTACGGAAAATATTATTTCTTTATTTTTATGAACTTTATTTAAATTAGATTTGAAAAAGTACATCCCAGTAATAAAGAGGCCAAAGCGTCAGCAAGCTATGCAGCTTCCTTATGTGAGAGAAGGACTCTTTCGCTGATTTTGTAAATGAGGCTTAGCTGCTCAGGGAAGTTAAACACTGTTCAAGTTTGGCTGTCAGCCTTGGTGTGTCCCGTAGAATAGGGAGGCAGCATGTGAGTCTTCTAGGTGTTCTTTCTCTGGGTGATTTGGAAAGCAGTTCATCATGTATGCTGGAAGATAGCGTACAAATGTCATAGCAACTTTTGAGCATTTTCTGAGGAAATTTCTATTCCTTTTAAGCATACCACTTAGATAATATCAGTAGTTTTTTTATAAAATATGCTGCATATGTAAGAAAAAATGGGAACCTATTAAAATCCAAGTTAAACTGGTGGCAAAAATGTGGAATAATGGAATGATCAAAACCCAGAGGTTGTAACAGATGAGCAGATGCTACAAAAGCAGCTTTATTTGGCCAACAATGAGAAAATGAAGGAGGAGGAGGAGGAGGGTGAGGAGGGTGAGGAGGAGGAGGAAGAGGAGGAGGAGGAGGAGGGGGAAGAGGAAGAGGAGGAGGAGGGGGAAGAGGAGGAGGAGGAGGAGAAGAAGAAGAAGAGGAAGAAGAAGAAGAAGAAGAAGAAGAAGAAGAAGAAGAAGAAGAAGAAGAAGAAGAAGAAGAAGAAGAAGAAGAAGAAGAAGAAGAAGAATTAGAATTGATAGGAACAATGCTTGAATTGTGACTCAAGAAGGCAGTGCAGTGCACAATATGACACACATGCAGCATACTTGCGACTAGCAAAGACTAGGGGGAAGTGACCAAAATATTAGCGGTTACCCTGCTCACTTTCTTCAGGTAGCATGATTTTTTTCTGTTTTATATTTCTCAACATATGTGAGCATTAAGTTGTCTTTATAAAGAGAAGTCACTAGAAGAAAACCGTCACTGAAACCATCTGGTCCACGGATGTGTGGCTGGGTTTTCTAAATAAGCAGGGGACTTAAAAGTCTCAAGCTATAGAAATACAGAAATAACTGCTTGGCCAAGGCTGTGAGCAGACAACGAGAGAGGCTGAAGGCATTGTAGAGGGAAGTTCCCAAGGCTTGTCTTCTCATCTCTGAGAAGGCCTGAACGTGCAGGCTCCAAGGTACTGTGTCCAAGCAGTGTCAAGACAGTCACCCTGGCAGCCACCACTCTGGGATCACAACAGCACAGTAAATCCAATGATCTGGGACATCGACCCAATCTGGTAGACTTACTTCCTGCATTTCAGCATCTGTACTGGGTCTAAGGTGGTGGACATATACAGCATTAAAGAGAGTAAAAACCCACCTTCTTCCCCCACACAGGTCCCCGCAGTTCTGCTACACTGTGCCTCCTCATGGCACACTTGTCTCTAGCCTGCAGACTCCATTCCCAAGGACACTGAGAACAGTTTATTCATCTTCAATTTATTTGAGAGGAGAAAAAACCCTCATACTCTATAATATTAATTCCTGAAGCATATTCAAAAACAATTTTTAATTCCTTGCTGAACTTTGGGTCTTTGAAAGAAATTAATGCAGACAGTCTTTGATATATTAAGAGTTGGAAGCCAATTTTAAGGATCCTGAACTTAGCAAGCCTTAAAAGGAGGTCTGAAGGCAACGTGTGTTATCTTATATGTTGAAATGGATCTCAAGCTTCCTACGGGGCGAGGGGCCTCTGGCACCCCCGGGGAACTGTAGTCTTATACATAGATTATCTTGCATTCATTTAAAGCTGGGCTGCTTTGTAGAAAGAATCGGGGTTATTTGGGGTGCTCCTTTCTTATTTTACAGTAGGTTCTGCTGTCTCCAGTTCAGAAGTGCTCTCCTTACAGGGCTCGATGTATATTCTTAGGATCCCAAAGCCATGAGAGAACATGATGGGACACTTTGAAAGTGCATTTCCAAGCTGTCATTGGCCTTCTGGAGATTTTATCAGTTGGGGTTTCGATATTTTTCACAGACAGCTTGCAATGTGAAGCCAGTGCTGCGTCTTAAGCCTTCGGTGTTGTATTAATACACGCTGGTGTTGTAAGCAGAGGGATGAGCGTATTAGAAGCATAGTAGGCTCTAGCACTGTTACAGTCAGTGTTCAAGGGACAGGTGATACCGTTTAGAACCACTTAGAACCTGTTATTCGTGTGTGTGTGTCTGTGTGTGTGTGTCTGTGTGTGTGTCTGTGTGTTTGTGTGTGTGTGTGTTTGTGTGTGTGTGTTTGTGTGTGTGTGTCTGTGTGTGTGTTTGTGTGTGTGTATGTGTGTATGTGTGTGTGTGTGTGTGTGTGTGTGTGTGTGTGTGTGTGTGTTCTGATGTTAGAATTATGTGTTGTTTCAGGAAAGTAGAAATCAGGAAGCCTCAGCTCAGAGCTGAAGTTTTTGAAGTACATTAGGCAGATTTGTTTTTCTCATGTGGTTGAGTAGTTGTCTTGGTGTTCATGCGCTCAGCAGAACTTTATCTGAATATGTTGGGTATCATATAATAGATAGTCACTCTCCCTGGGACACTTACTCCTGTCCATTTTCCATCTTCTCTTTCCAAACCATAGATGGGCTCATGCCATTGCTGGTAGATCTTGGATCGCTCACTCCTCACTGTCTATCAGATGAAAGCTCATTTTAACATGACATTCCAGGCCCATCTCCCTCTCGTGTTATGACCTTCCTTTTCACAGACCCTAAGCATAGAGGCAGAACCAAGAGGGGAGACAGGCTTAGTAAAACAGAACATGGCATCTTACGCTAATAACTAGGGCCAGGCAGGGACTATGGGCAGACAGGGGCTTCTCGGAGCACAGCGAGGGATAAACAACTGTTACAAATGCTCATTGCCCAGGAGTAGGAAGAAGACTAAAGCCAGAGAGGGATAGAGAGAATGTCTCCTTCCTTTGCTTCCAGGCACGATTTCTGTGGCAGGCTTTGCATGAAATACAAGCCTTCATAGAAGGGTCAAGTGTGACTCCCTGCTTTGAGAGGACCCAGCTTCCCACGCTCAGCTCCCCGCTCTGCCACCATAGGCTCTGTGACCTTTGTCATGACATTTTGGAGTTCTGTATCTCCTTTCACCTAGCAGGAAACTGTGATATGACTTAGTAGAAAAATTGAGGATTAGTTAGAAATGTACTAGGAAGTTTTGGAAGGATTAAATAAGGTCAGTCTCATCTGTACAGAGTAAGATTTATGTAAATTTAATTGTTATTACATCGCTATGATGAATTTTTAACATTGCTTTTGTTTGTTTGGAAATAAGAAAACAGAATTAGACTAGTGTAACCAGGGGAACTTATCAGACCAGGTTGTGAGCTTTTCCCCTGTTAGCATCCCAAGCCCCACATCCTAGAAGTTGCTCTTCAGTCATGGGCAAACCACCACGACTAGGGACTTTACAAATAGAGCAGCATCCAGCTGCTGTATTGACTATTTTTTTTTTTGCATTACTATGACAGAACACCTGAAACGATTTAAAGCAGCAAATTTTTCTTTTGGCTCATGGTTTTATAGAGCTGGTGTTGTGTTTGTTTGAGCCTGTGTGCTTGGATAGAACATCATGGTGGCAGGACCATTTTATGGTATTTAGAGAGAGGAGGGAGGGAGGGAGGGAGGGAGGGAGAGAGAGAGAGAGAGAGAGAGAGAGAGAGAGAGAGGGAGAGAGGGAGAGAGGGAGAGAGGGAGAGAGGGAGAGAGGGAGAGAGGGAGAGAGGGAGAGAGGAGAGGGAGAGGGAGAGGAAGAAGGAGACGGAGAGGGAGAGGGAGAGGGAGAGGGAGAGGGAGAGGGAGAGGGAGAGGGAGAGGGAGAGAAGAGGAAGGAGGGGGGCGGAGAGGGAAAGGGAAAACAAACAAGGGCAGGCCATGGCATGATACAGTTCTGAGGACATACTCTCCTTCTCCAGTGGTCTACCTCCTCCAGTTAGGTCCAACACTGTCCCCTTTCCCACCATTATTATCCATAATGCCCCCATGCCATGGATTCATCATACTCACCTGTGCCTTAGGTCAGAGCCTGCAGGATCTAATCATCTCTGGAAAAGACGTGCTTTACTAATCTCATAGTTTTTCAGACCAATCAAGATGGTAATCAAGATGAACCAAAACAGCTACTTAAAAGCATGGACTCACCCCCTGCCCACCTGAACTTCTCTTTTTAAGGCTTAAAATATCAAATAGGAACATTTTTTTTCATGATCTGACCTAAGGAACATCCTACTATAGCAAGGAGGGAGCTGAGGAGGAGAAATGACCTTTATGTGTTCATCCCATGCCTTTCTTGATAGTTTAAAACAGTTTTCGTCTTATGAATAATGGTATGGTGGGCTCCAGACTGCCTGACAGATGAGAAGTTTGTTACTGCTGTGGTGGATTTTCTTCATGACTCAGACGTCAGAGGAGCGAACACTATGAAGATACAGCAATGTGAACTGGGTAAGAGCCCAAGTCCAGAGAAAAAGCACTAAAAAGCCTAAAGGACACTGTGTATATCTACAGATGGGGATAAAAGAACTGAACCAGCAGTGAGGTACACACTTCATATAAGGTGACTTTGTGTGCAGCACCAACTCCTTTCCCCTGTGACATCTTTTAAGATCGGGAGTGACTTTGAAGGAATTAGCATCTCCTGTCTCGACCTATACCAAAACTAAGATAAAAGTCAGGAAATGCTAATCAGACATAAAGCATGGAGTCACATCCCAAAACCTTCAGAAAGAAGGCAGTTTACCTCGACTTTCTCTGGGCTCCGTCTTGCCTCCTCTTTACTCTCTTGTTCTCTAGGTGATAAAATATGTAGAAACTGAATAAAAAATGAAGCAGAAAAAGCAACAGCAAGGGATCTTGGTAATTGTTAGTGTACATGACATGAGACATTTTAATGAAGATTTATATAAAAATCCATTGGGATGAAAAAGAGTGCTTTTTAAAAAAAAATATATATATATAAAACTGGTGCTGTCAAGATGCCTCAGTTACTAAAAACAACTCCCACTGCCAAGCCTGATGACCCAAGCTTTACACCCGAGCCCACATCACGGAGGGAGAGAACTCATCCTTGAAGGTTGTCTTCTGACTGTCAATGTGTGTCACATGAAAGTGGCCCTGGACTCTCTGAGGCCTTTGCAGAAAGTCCGTGGGGACGACAGGATGTTCAAGACTCCGTACAGTGAACTACTCTTCATTATGCACTCACTCTCATGAATATAGCCTAGTAGAGGTTTCTGGAGATTTTCACTTGTAACCTCACAATTTAATATCAGTTGAAGCAGACAGAATTCAGCTGCCTGCTCTAAATCAGACATTTGGAGCTCTGCAAAAATGTAAACTGAAAGCATTGCTTATTTTAACATGTAATATGTTCATTATTATCATTTTGAAATAAATTACGTAAAATTTCTAAATCCTCATTTAAGCTGTCTAATATGGGGAGATTGATCACTGTAATTATTCCTATTCTGGTAAGTGTTTAACAGTTGGCCCTTTATGGGGAGTGGGAGAAAGCTGATGTATGGAGTCCGCTGACTGCACTGTGCGAGTTCACCCATTATGTCTTCAGGATGTTGCTAAACCTGAATTGGGAGTTAGTTCTAGCTACCTCCCCTGAACATGATTCACAAAATCAAACTTCTTTGGGGGACCTCAATAATTTCTAAACCTGTGAAGAAGCCTTGTTACCAAACGCTTATGAAGTGTGTGTGGTATGGGCAGACCCTCTTTAATCACAGCTCTCAGGAGGGAGGCAGAGACAGGAAGATCTCTGTGAGTTCTAGACCAACAGTGTCTACATAATGAGACCCTGTCCAAACAAACAAACAAACAAACAAACAAACCAAAAACACAAAATGAAACATCAAAAACCAATTAAAGCAAACAACACCAACAACAAAACAACCAACTCCCAAGCCCCAGCTGTCTTAGTTTGCCTTCTATTGTTATGATGAAACATCTCGATGACAAGCAACTTGGGCAGGAAAGTGTTTATTTGGCTTGTGCAGCACCATCATGGTTCCTCACTGAGAGAAGTCAGGCCAAGAACTCAAGCAGGAACCCAGGGGCAGGAACTGAAGCAGAAACCATGGAAAAATGCTGCTTACTGGCTTATTCTTCAAGGCCTGCTCATGCTGCTTTCTTATACACACCAGGCCCACTTGCCAACCCCACAATGGGATAGGCCCTCCCACATCAATCGGTAATAATATTTTTTTTAAAAGTGCCCTACAGACTTTTCTAAAGGCCCATCTGATGAAAACTATTTCTGATAGAGGTTTCCCTTTTCTCAGTTACCTGGAGCTTGTGTCACGTTCACAAAAACCTAACCAGTGTGTCAACTAACCAACCAGTGCAATTGAACCCAGTCAACCCAGCCGTGCTTGGAAACTTCTAGTGTATAGTATAGTCACTTTTTTTTGTTTGTTTGTTTTAAAATGAAACTACTTAGAAAAATTCTGAGAAGAAATAGCAGTTAACCCAATAGTGGGAAACAAACAAACAAACAAAACATACGAACAACAAGAAGAAACCAAAGCAAAGTAAAACTAAACTTTGGTTTTCTTCTAAAGAGTATTGTGGGCTGAATTGTTATAAAAAGGATGAAAGTCAAATAGAAAATGGAAAAGAAATGTATTTCAACCTGTTGTTTGGAGAGGCTTGGGCTTTGCTTTTCCAGTAGATACTTGAGCTTGTTTGAGGAATAAGGTTTCTTTCAGTCCCACCACTGTTAATGTTCTCACCCATTCTGGCTATTCATTCCTCATACATGAGATTACCATAAGGATGATGAGCTTTTATCCATCACAAGACAGCGGTCCCAGACGAGCCCCCATCTGCTTGCCTCTGTCCTTCCCAGGGCCTTTTATATTTCACATCTAGTTAATCTTTAGCTCTCTTCTCAAGGTCTCCTGTGACACCCACTGAGTCAGACTTCTTTTTAATGTCTCCCGAAGAGGTGGTTGTATGGGGGCGGGGCACAGGGTGGCCCTCTACAGTGGCCAGTGGCAGCAAAGCTAAGTAATCCTTACTCCTAGTGCTCCTGCAGGCTGGGCCGGGGCCTCATAAAAGAAAACGCAGGGGCTCATCCATTCACACTACAAATGCAACATGAGGACCAGCCTACGTGTAGCAAACAACTGGACATTCTGATGCAGCATACAGAAGTAGAACATGCCCCTGTCTTAAGGCACCAAATTCCCAGGGATGACAGTGACTTGGTTCTTCCTCCCTGCCACACGTACTGGTGCACCAGGAGATTCAGGCCGCCTGGGGCTCCCTCCCAACCTGTCTGCCTTGTCAGGTGTGGGAGGTAGCAGAAGACTTGCCTCAGGACACAGGATAAATCAGCATTCATACATCTGAGTCCTGGAATGAACAGACTTATGGATCCAACCCACGTGAAAGTACTTTGCAAAGGGCGGATGCTCTGAGTTAAGGAGAAGTTGTGCTCTGAGGCTGAAAGGCTGAAATAGTGAGATGAGCAAAGCATCTGCGCAGCGTAGCAAACTGACCTTTGCTGTGGCAGAGACCCATAGCTGTGGGAAAAAATGGCCGCAGCTTTAAATATCATATTTTTGAATCATTTGGAGGTGAAGGGATTTAAAAAAGAGAAAACATGTCTGAGAGTGGGAGAAAAGATTTCAACTAGGCCATTGCCGTGAATATTCCTCTGTCGGGGAAAGGTCTTTGTAGCTGGAGTGAAATGGCATTTCTTAGTTAATGAGGTGAACATTTATGAAGAGTTATTATGTATATTTTTCAAAAAATAATACTATAGATCTCTCTGTAATGGAATAAATGTCTGAGTGCAATCCACCTAGCATATTGTCTGAAATAGAAGGCAAATTCTAACATAAAGCACCAATAAATAAATAGAGTCATATTTTACAAGTCGTAATAACTCACAAAGCTATAGTAAATGCTTTTCTTATTAGAGAGTCCATACAGTTACAATCAGAGCATAATAACCACTTTGCCCAGTTTCACTTCAAACAGTTCTATTTATGAAAAGAAACCCACACTATATATGTTGAAAATTAGTTCAGTTATCATTCAATACATAAAGAGGCAAGACCAGCTCATAGGAATTAAACCTGATGTTTCTGGGGTCATGAAAATCTAGAAGTCAGAAAGATGCACAATTAAAAATAAAAAAAGACGCATAGGTTCTTTTTAGAATCTTTGAAACAACTTCTAAATGACTTTAAATGACATGTATCTTTCAGTCAACAGAACTATGAACATGATATGACTTTTTGAAGTCTCGGGGTGAAATATGAGTATCTTAGAGTGGTATTTATTAAAATGGTCATCCTGGAGCCTGAACTTGTTAAAGAAACTGCCATTTCCCCAGAACCATGCACTACATATCCCCAGAAGCACTGTGTGCCCCTCCCCAGGTCGGGTCCTTGTTCTTGGATGCCTGTGGCAGGAATATTTCAACAGGATGATCTATCCTTGGCTCATGTTAAGTTCTGTAGCATTTTGGTCCTGTTTCTGCTTACTCTCAGGAAACAGCAATGGTGCAGAGGTTGGAGCCTGGAACCCACCCAAGTTTTATGTGCTGATTTCAGGGTTTATTTATTGACTTAATGGTTTCACATATGACAACACTGGTCAATGAGTTTTGATAGTAAGCAATGACAGAAAAAATATATCTTGAGAAAAATGACATTCATTTACCCTGACAGTTTCTTTGAGTCACCGTCCTTACTGAAGTCACTGAGAAGCTAATGGCACATGTGACATTTTGGTAAAAAAAAAAAACCCAATAAAGAAACAACAAAAATAAAAAACAAGACAAAAAACAAAACACCTTCATAAAGTCAGATTTTGCCTGCTTGTATCATGAGCTGAAATTTGCAATGCAATTTAAAATCAAGGATTTTCTTCTCATGTTCTTGGGTTCAGGGGTATTGAAAAAGGATAAGAAACATTGCTTTGAATCCATTACTCATCAGAACATTTGTGTCAACAATAGAAAAGCAACCATCTTTGTTCTGAAAGATAGATCTGATCCCTAACTCCTGGAGGTCAACACTCACATCATAACGTATGGCCGAGGAATCACTCATATGTACTCACAGTGCTGACAAGGTACCCCATATAACTTACATATGCATCACGGAGAGATCTACATTACTTTACGTATATCTTTTTTAATATATGTAAAACTGAGCCATTTATGAACACAGAGATTAGAGAAAGTCTTAAAGACAGCTTAAAATACTAATGTTCTCTCACGGAATTGGGATAATTTTCATATCACGAAATGTGCTAGTACAAACTGTTTCTCAGCAGAAAGAGAAGTAGAAACCTTGATTCTGCTACATCCTATTGCTCTCAGCCAGGACAAAGGGGAGGTATATTTTCATGCCCAACTGGACATTATTAATGCATTCGCATCCTTTAAAATTTTGTTTTTCCTTAACATTAGAGATCACTGAGAGACTTTTCTTGGAGTTTTTAAATATGATTTTGGGAACTGGGTTTTCTTTATCTGTTTTTGAGTCCTTGAATACATTCCATTGCTGACAATGGGGCTTCCGAGTACTTATAACTTGTCAGACAAAGGTTCTCTTTGTGGAGAGGTATTCATTGAGTGCAACAAAATATCTTGAGAATGAGGGCTCTTGAGAGTGTTAAAGATTCTCAAATATGCAACATGAACTTACAGAACACTTGCACATGAATTATAACCTTAAACACACATTTTAGTCTTCTTTGAACATTTACCTCATTATATATAAAACATTCTATTTTTATGTAGTTCTGAGACACTCGTGTGCCTTCACTTTTAAGAAACAGTCACAGAAAGCATTGTCCTAAATCACATGTGGGTAGAATGCTAATTGTAATCATTTCCACTTAAGAAATATTTCATGCTTAGCTGACAAAATTGCAGATTAGAGTTTAGTCTCTGAAGCCTCAAGAGTACTGACTCCGAGAAATGCTGCTTTTTGGGGTACCAAGTAGTCTAAGTGAAGGGGACATATTTTACTGTTTTCTAGGTTTAGAATAGGGAGCACAGAATACCGATAAGAAGGGTCCCTGTAGAATCAACACTGAGTGCCTTTCCAAATGTATTTGTGAAGGAAGAACTAGAACACAAGAGGCTGGGAGACGCTCTTGATTTCTAAGCTGAAGACAGGAAAGACCCATCCGCAGTGAGAAGGCACTGGCTGCAGAATTGGTCCCAATCTCATTTCCCCTGTGTTTCTACTCACTATGTAGTGTCATGTGAATGATCCCCCCTTCTCACATTCCAGTTTCCTGTTTGGTGAACAAGCGCTAATATCATGTAGCTGAGTGGCTGGAGTCCCAAGAGTTAAGAGGTTAATTTTAATTAAACTATTAAGACAATGAATGACCAATATTTTCCAAATAAAAAACAATTGATATTTAACAAAGTTAGAATGCATAAAAAGAGATTTAATTTTTTACAGTAGGACAGCTGCACGTGCTGCAATGGTTACAGCGCGTCTGCGGCTCCTCAGGGAAGCCTCCAAGTGAGTTTTGAGGAGGTGGACAAGTCACCTCCAAAAGGATTTTGTGGATTTGGGTTTGGCAGTGCCATTGCCTTTCCAGAGCTGAGAACTGTGGAATACTTATTTTGGTGATCTCTTGGAATCATCCTACCTACGAATATATGCATTTATACAAACACTCAAATCTTGGTGTCTCTTAGTCTCCAGCTACTCCCACAGAACATAAAATCCCTAGCAGGTTTCTTTTTTTCTTAAGTATTTATAGAAACCCCAAAGGAGGAGTTTCTTATTGACTCTTGTGTCCTTTCTATCTGCTTCTTGTGTGCTGCCCACCCCCACCAGGAGATATTAAAAATGTCTGCCTCTGAGGCTGCACTTCAGACCCAATAAATCGGAATCTTCAAAGTGGCATCAATCATATAGGTTTTCAAAAAATATTCTCTGGGTGTTTCCATGCTATAGCCTGGTTTGAGGACTGCTACCCAAAGCCCACCAGTATGTAGCCACTCTTTACCAACACACAGACATTTTTACTTTGATTACTGGCTCAAAACCTTTTTCACTTGCCAGCCAGCAGGATCCCAGTCAACCCGTATCCATGTAGAGCTCAGCATCTTCTAGTTTCTCTATGCTGTCATTCATCAGAATTACTTAAGTAGAATTTACGCTGCATCTATGCCCTAGTCTAGACTAAATAAATCAGAAGTCCTGGGCATGAGGTCTAGGTACCTGGAATTCGTGAACATTTTTCCATGTTAGCAGTTTCTAAGAGAGTTGAAATATCCCTTGTCATCAGTAAGGCATTGCCTGCCTCTGTGCTCTGGTGGTGCTCTCCCACCCACAGAACTGTAGCTAGCCCCAGCTTGTCCAGATGTCACCCCAAGCTTCCACCTACACTCATCGTGGCTTGTCACTTGCAATTCCAGGACTGTCTCATTCCTGGGGCACCTG
Source organism: Rattus norvegicus (assembly GCF_021556685.1). NCBI lineage: Eukaryota > Metazoa > Chordata > Mammalia > Rodentia > Muridae > Rattus > Rattus norvegicus. The sequence goes on along the minus strand of NC_141541.1, from coordinate 103,320,435 downwards.
CTAGTTCTGCTTCTGGCATCTTAAGCCTTATTTTCCTGCCTTCTTGTCTTTGCCATGTATGGTATGGTTCTTACAGAGGTGGATGCTCACAGCCAGCCATTGAACTGAGAACAGGCTCCCCAAAGGAGGAGTTAGAGAAAGTAGTTGAAGGGGTTTGCAACCTCATAAGAAGAATGCATTATCAACCAACCAGACCCCCCCAGAGCTCCCACCATCCCAATAGAACACAGGGATGGATCTATTTATGGCTCCATTCCCATATGTAGCACAGGATGGCCTTGTAGGGCATCAATGAGAGGAGAGGCCCTTGGTCCTGTCAAGGCTTGATGCCCCAGTGTAGGGGGATGTCAGGGCGGGAAGGTGGGAAGGAGTAGGTGGGGGGTGAGGGAGCACCCTCACAGAAGCAGGGGGGGTGGGGTGGGCGATAGTGGGTTTCTGAAGGGGACACCTAGAAATGGGATAACATTTAAAATGTAAGTACAAATGCAATTAGAAAAGAATAAAATAAGATTGGTTAAATAGTAAAGAACAAGAAAAAAGAAAAAGAAAAAGAAAAAAAACCCTGGTGTGTGTGTGTGTGTGTGTGTGTGTGTGTGTGTGTGTGTGTGTGTGTGTGTGTGTGTATGTATGTATGTATTAATTTTTTTGGAAATAATCCTTTTCTGTTCTTTGGACACTTGCTCAAATTATTTCTACTTTTCTTCTTTTTCTAGGGTCCTGAAAGGATTAAGTTCCAGTAGAGACATCTGCATTTCTGATGAAACTATTCTGCCTCTATTCCCATCCTAACCCTGCACCCAAAGTATTAGTCACTGTTGGCATAATACAGGTCTGCCAGCAGGTGAGAGAGCTGGGGTGGTCAAGTTCATCCTACAAGAGGATGCTGGCCCTCGGGCTATGTGATAGTCCTTTCCATTTTTAGGGATTTGCCTCTCAAGGCTCTTTCTTTAGATATTAATTTATAAATATTTGAACTTCAATTATGAATGAAATTCAGATTATTTCTCTTGGGTGTCCTAGAAGTCAGACAAATCAGCAAGCAGGTCTGAACACATTATATAGGCTATGAATGTTCTAGAGCTTTAATTGGTGTCTCCTGCCTTTAATGTAGAGAAACTCCTTAAAGCATGCCATATTTAACAATCCGGTATGTAGGAATTCCACAAACAATACATCCATTCCAGGAAGCACCCAGTAGTGATTTTAAGGGAAAGAAATGTTCCCTTAAAATCAGACTGCTTTTCTCTGGATGGGCTCAAACTTTTCATTCTTTGAATACTTAGATGAATCAAAATTCTCATATAGATCTCAACCTTGTGCTCTAAGAGCAAGACATAAAGCCCAGCTATAAATCAGCACAGAAGGGGAGAATGATGGTGTTTCCCTAAGACGGTGCTATAAATTATTAATTTATGCCAGAAATGAGTACAGGCAGTGTCGTAAAAATGAATCACTCCGAAATCAGCCTACAGACCACTATTTGAGAAGACTTGCATTAGGACATAAAACGTTAAGACACGGTTTCTCTTCCCATCCTAGGGAAGACCCCATACCTGGAGCTTCTTACTAGCTATCCAGAAACCTGCTGTGTCACAGCTCAGCAGTTGGACCCACTGCCACTTCCATTCAAAGTGCTGGCCATGAAGCCTTCCCAGCCTGCATGTTCCTAGTGGTCTGGAGATCTGCTCTATCAAGTGTCAGAGCCCCCCAGAATCATAGGCATGGCATCTTTTGCAAAGAAAGGCAAGTCAAGAGCTGAGCAAAATGTCATTTTTCTGGAAATCCAAAATAACCCTATGCAGAAGGAGTCTCTGTGACCCTGTGTTCACCAGTCTCTGTGGAAGTAAAAGTTCTGTGACCACAGAGTCTCACAGTGACAACAGGATCAACACTTTTTCTTTAGTTTTCATCAGAAGTCTGTTTCCCGCTACTTTTGAGCGTTTAATTTGACTTGGGCAAGGCACAACGTGATACAGGGAAAGACACATGTCTCAACTCATCTTGGAACAAAAAGGGAAATGCAGCCACAATGAAAAGCTCATTGCCTGGTGCTCTGTCTTGAACAGACCCTCTACCTTCTATTCTGTTCTCCCTTGAGACCAGATGGCATTTGAATTCCCTCTAACCCCAACCTTGGTGTCAAACAGCATAGGTGTTCAAGTGACTTTCCTAAAGCCAAAGTCCCTTTCAGGCATTGTATCCAGGGCTCCAGATCATAGTGTCTCTGATAGGATTGTTTTTTGGACTTTAGAGTCACGTTTCTAGAAGCAAGTCAGTCTCTTTCCTGAAGGAATGAGACAGAGGCTTCCTGTTAATTACATTCTGTAGGTCCTTCAAGGCCATCAAGGAAATGGCAGCCTGAAATTTGGCCACATTCTCAATAAACACACACTTGGGCATATGTATTCAGCCTTGATGTTTTCTGTGCTGCATCAATAAAATTTAATTAAAATGTATAGAAAAATTACAGTCATTTCCATTTATCATCCTCAAATGCTATTATGATTCTAAAGTCCTTCATACCTGTCCCTATAAGTAGAATGATAAAAGTATAAATGAGCCATTAAAGGGGGTTATGCCACTACCATCCTTAGAAATTTTAAGGTAATAATGGGTAACCATCTGTCTTAAATGTCATCAAATAGGGACCAGGACAGTTGATGGATTAAACTCTATTCAGATACATTTTCTCTCATTTTGCATGGAATCTGATATAATCATACAAGAGTATGGGTTATAAATATTTATGGGTTGCTATTTAAGCACTGTTGATGGTATTTTTTTGTTGTCTAAAGGTGAAAGGAGAGATGGATGAATGGTGAGGTGTGTGTGTGTGTGTGTGTGTGTGTGTGTGTGTGTGTGTGTGTATGTGTGAAACTTCAAAGTTTATTTTCATAGCCCTATCCAGCTCTCAGCCTCTTTGGTTTTTAAATCATGAAATTCCCAGCTATAATGGTATGTTATGTATTATCAACAAACACAGATGTGAGGTTAATAGACCAGGATAGATCATTTGGGCAGTTATACCCTGACTATAGCTTCTCCACGGGAGAAGAACATTTCCATGAAAAGAAATTCAAGGGGAAGCATGACCCCTGGTTTGTGTCTTAGGTATCTTTATCCTCCTTGTCCCTTGGGATCCAGTGCTCAGAACACAGAGAGAACTCACTGGGGTTCCAAATGGCCATCTGTGGCCCCTGTTGTTATGCCGACTGCAGAAAAAAAGCTTCTGGACTAGGGGTTCACAGACATTCTGGGCACTGAAAGTACAGTACAGTGTGTTCTTGCTTTGATGTGGGAGCCTAGCTGTCATTAGCATTTGAAAGGGTCCACTTATTAGTCAAACTACTAAATGTCCTTTGTACAATATAATGAGTTTCATTGAAAGGAATCACCAGCTCAGCTACAGAGAAATTTAAACACTTTGCCATCATTTATAAATTCAGCCCTCCTAGGATAATATTTTAAAGGTACCCTGAATGAAGAGGAGAAGAAAAGTGGTAGGAATCCTGACAAAAGAAATGTAATTAGAGTCAAAAATAAAGGCAATTCTATGCTTTCTGTAGATATCTTTGATCTTCTCAGAAGTCAGGAAAGCACGGGCATTGTTGCTCCCTCCCTCAACTGTCTCAGAACAGGTAACTGGCACGAATCCTGACTGCTTTTGTTAACGCATTGGAGGGGGGAAAATGCACAAAACCATAATCCAAGACCACTGTAATGCAAATCAATAAGGCAGAGAGAGACACGCTGCAGGAGACACAGTAAGTAAAAGAACTGAACTTGATCCTTCTTTCCATGCCTCTGGATTACCCTAGACATTAGCCTTATGCAGCCACCTCATTAAATTTAAATTAATGCATGCTACCAGAATTAAAGAAATCATTAATTAGCACATATTGTTCCTCCTTTCTAATTTTTATCTTGGAATGTTCATGGTCATAATCCCGTTATTCATTAATTTACTTATTAATTCAGTAAGGTTTTATTGAGCACCTAAGCCCAAGGCAAAAGCCAAATAATGAATTTCCATAAACCTTTCTTACAGGCCAACCATCCTAAGAGATGAAGAGTCTGGAGTCTCCAAAGGCTGAAGTAAATTTAAATAGTATTTGGATGAGTGGCTTATTATAAGAGCGTGCTGTGTTAAGATCAATAACCACATTGCTCATAACTAACCCTTAAAACTTTCCTCGATAATGTCATCAATCTGATTCTTATCTTCCACGAGTCTAAAGGTCTTAGCAGTCATCAGTCTAATTGGATAGTGTTGTCCAGAACAGTCCAGTGAGAACTACAAGGTCCCTGAGTTTACTTTCTCATTTTATCTCTCTCCCACATGCCTCTTTCCTGTTCTCTCATCTATGTGTACTCCAGCAGTCAGACACACCCTCTCCTTATTTTGCTGAAAGCTTGTGGCTCCTACATATCGCGTTGGCTCCTTTGTCTTAGTGACTTCTGTGTTATGCTTTTAATTACTTAATTCTCTTTGCTTCTATGCCATGTATATATCTATATAATCTTCTGATTACCATTAGAACCAAACTTCAACTCCCCAAGTTCTAAATTAGCTTCTCAGGATCATCTTGTCTTGAGTAAGCAATTTAGTCCTCTCACTCCTAGAATATAGGCCTCCCTCTGTGTTAATTGATGCTAATATAGGGCAGATCCACCATATATGGACCTATCCTATATTAGTAACTCCTAAGGGGAATCACTGCCTTGTTTGCCTTTGTTTCCCAGGTTTCTATCTTGTCTGTCATGCTTAGTACATGTTCAGAACATGCTCAAAATGAAAACACTGAAAAGTCTTTTTGTTCAAGTCCGAGATCCTGGGCGCCCTCAGTGTGAGGTTTATGCTGTCTGCCGTCAGCTGCAGACACCAGCAGGCTTTGGGAAAGCCTTTGCAACCACTTGCTTTGGTTCAAGCTCAGAAATTTTTTTCACAAAGAACCATCCAATTCTCAGGATGAAGTTTTTCTTCCCAGTGGGAACTAATGATGTTATTTTGGATTGCCTCAATCATGAATTCAATTTGGCAGCTTCAGCCCTTCATCCCACCTCCATGCCTTGTCACAATAAGCAAGTTGTCCCACCTTGACTGAAGTTTAAAAGAAGAACCAAGTGTGTGTGTGTACCTTATGCTCAGTGGTCCACAGAATAGTATGCTAGAAACATGTTTGACAACACATTCAGTTTAATGACTCATTTTAAAGTGAAAAAACTTAAGGTCACATAGGTCAAGTGTCCAGGGTCCTGCAGCAGACCCTACTTGGTGACCTCTAATCCAACATCCTTTTGACTATCATCTTGCTTCTCTCATATTCCAGATCCTTTGTTTGAATTTTCCTGCAAAGTCATGCATAGCACATTCAATTTAGCTCCCATTGTCTCTTTTTATTGGAAATTTAAATTTGGATTTGCATTGCTGCTTTCCCATTCAATGGCAATAAACACTAAAAATATCATCTGGGGTAGGGGAGTGGGAATGAAATAAGCATCTGGAAAGAATGCTCTAATGAAGGTGCCATTGTTTGCCCATAAACACTTGACAAGGAATCTGCCTTTCTGAAAGCAAACACGTGAAAAAATGTGCGTCCAACCCAACTACATTCTGATTAAGATGGGAAAATGCACTCAAAGTGGTGGATTTTCAAATACAATAGAGGAAATTTAAGAAAAAAATAATGTCTGAATCAGTTCAAAGTATGATAAAGCTAGCCAAATGTGATAGTTTAACAAGAGGGCCCCCAACCCTATACGAGCATATATTTGACTTCCTGGTCTCCAAGGAGTGGGGCTGATCGAAAGGTTTAGAAAGATTACTAGATGTGGCCTTTTTGAGTAGGTGTGAACTTGTTGGAGGAAGTGTGGTGGGCTTTGAGGTTTCAAAAGCCCATGCCAGGCCCAGTGTATCTCTCTCTCTCTCTGCCTATAGATCAGGATGTAGCGTTCAGCTACTGCTCCAGCACCCACCTGCTTGCCACCATGCTTCCCTGCAATGACAAGAAAAACCTCGGAAACTGTGAGCCAACCCTAATTAAAAGTTTCTTCTTACAAGATTTGCCTTTGTCATGGCAACTCTTCACAGTAATGGAACAATAACTAGGACACCAAGCGTATGTCCACTTATCTATGCCAATCATGTAAGCCTGTTGAACAAGTGATGTTAACTGTTACCCTTCTACCTACTAGTGACAAGCATTAAATAAGAGGTCAAATCATTGGAACCACAGCATCAGAAAGCCTGAGGCTGAAGTTTGCCTCTGAGAAGATACGGCAAACCCTCTGATTAGTCATCTCTTTTCCACATCACTCACCAAGGACTGCTAATTCCCCTCTTTGACCACTATAGCCAGCTACTCAATCCATTTTGTTGGTCCCCTTTGCAGTGGAATTCCTTTGAAAGCCTTGTCTATACACCATTAGGCTTACCTTTCTTTCCTTGTCTGTCTTAGACCTGTTTTGATTGGGTTTGACCGTACCATTCTGCCAGCCTACGGTATCACCGTTTCTATTTTCCTTGACATTTCATCACTATTGGAAGAACTCACTACATTCCTTAATGATCTCGTGTCTCCCTTTAATTTCTAGGAGAGGATACTGTCCCAGCCTCTCTTTTTCCTACTGACCATGACAACAAACTTGAGACAATTAATTTTTTTAAGTGAGAGAATTTGCTTTAGCTCATAGCTTTGAAGGTGTAGCTAAGGATTGATTGGTTTTGTTGTACTAGTCCTGTGGTAGAGCAACACATCAAAGAGTTGTGTAATGGAGTAAAACCATTCACCCATGGTCAGGAAGCAAAGGAGAAATAAGAGGAGACCTGGGGTTTCATAGTCCTCTTCAAGGGCATATCCCTAGTGACCTAAGACTTGCCCCAATCTCTCAATGTCAGCTACATGCTGTTGACTTCCAACATTGCACACTTGGCCTAGAGGATTCTTCTGGATGGTAAGGACTATACAATGTCCAGCTGGTGATACTACAACTCCATTTCACGACCTAATACACAGCCCAAGTGAGAGAGTCAGCACAGGTGCCTGAGTGTCCTTTAGTCACACAGCCTTCCCTGACTAATGAATGACACCTCTGCTACTGAGTCAGGTGTACCTACACAGCTGTAGGAGCCTCTGTTTCTCTAATCTCTTCAGATGCTCTCTTAGTCCTTGTTACTGTCAGATGCTCTTCAATTCCCTCTCTTCCAGCCATGTTTGTCCTTTTGCTCTTGTTATCAGCTGTTCTCAATTTCTAAAGACTTCTACTCCAAATATTAATATGGTTCCCATTTCCATCCCCTTAAAGTATCTTTTTTGACAAGGACTTGTCTGGCTAACCTATTGAAAAATTACAAACTCCAATCTCCTATCTCCACTTCTTGTTCTTCTACTGACTTCATGACTATTGTAAATATATAATCTAGTGTCATTTATCTTGACTACTGTAAAGCTTGTCTACGAAAGGATCCTTTTAGTCTATTATATTACTTGTACCTTGAGTGGTGCCTGGTTTAAAAGGCTCTCTAAAATGTTAGTTAATGAATAAAGGTAATTAGTGATAGTCAAAGGAGCTATCTCTTAGGTAGAAAGGTATATGCAAAGTAAATGAGTACTTTGGATGTGTTAATGAATAGTAATTTCTTAGCTGCATACGTATCTGGTAGAAATGGTGGAAACTAAGTGGGAACTATGAGAAAGGATCTAGAAATTCTAGTAAAAATGAACGGCTTGGAATTACAAGGTTTTGCAAGTGAGCCTCCATCAAGGAAAAGCTAATTGATGGAAAAACCTGGCTTGGGGAGGATTGTGGAGGGAAGAAGGGCAGAGTCAGGCTGGGATTCTTGTGAGTAGCCCCATACAGGTTTTCTTGGGGGCTGCTATGAGTGGGTGTTCACCTCGAATATCCCTACTAGCTTGTTGAGTTTAGGACCAGAGGCAAGGTTCACAAGACTTGTTCGCCTGCTAAACAGTTTCACACATCATGCCCAGTGGGGGAAGGAATTGCTGTCCTGTTCACAAGCTCCTTAATAAAGTGTATCACAACTGATTCTGTGACTCGTTACCATGGCCGTAGCATGGGGTCACTATGTTCCTTGGTGCCTAAGACATGGAAAGGCTGGGTGGTTTTTCATGCCACAGGCTTAAGAAAGAAAATAATGCACTTAACATGTAAAGGACAGTCATCTTACAAAACACATTTTGAAACTGAAAATGTAATTCTTGAAAAGGCATTTTAATTCTCAAACAATATATAACTTTCAAAAGCCTTTATTTTCAGATATAGCTATTTGATTAACTGGGATAGACAAAGTTGATGGTAAAACTCCTTTAAAATTGCATCACCTTTAAATTTTATAACACAACGTTGATTTATGCAGATTCCCCTCAAGGCTTCCCTTGTTAACTTTGTACTTTCCCATTACATGGTCCTGGAGAGAAAGGCAAAGAGGTTCGACACCTGCTCGACCTGTTGGCATTATGGACACAGTATGGGAAGGGATACTGTGTCCTCTAGCCATGCAATGTCACATTATATTTCCCAAAGCATCCTCAGGTTCAGTGGGGATGTGATAGCCACATCTGTAACCCATACCACAGGGATTCTGTACAACTTATAGTGAGTCTCCAGCTCACATGTGGAATTGGAACATCTCTTGCTACCTTGAGCAGACGTGGATGAGTACATATGCTTTCATATTTTCTCATATACATATATATACTTAGTTATGCATGCATATATAGATATGCATGTATGCATATTTATTGGAGGAAAGTGAATTAGAAATAATAGATACTGATCAAAGAAAAGAAGAGAGCCAGGAGAAGACAGTGGAAAAGAATCAGTGTTTATTAAGCCCCTGCTTTGTCTAGGTGGAAGCCAGTGAGGGAGCGAGGGTCGGAAGTGTGCGGTTATCTGGATATTAAGGAGTAAGCTTGTAGAAACCTCTTTTTGTAGGAGGGAGAGTGCTGTGAGTTGAACTGGGAGCCTGTCAGTGAGTGCTCCTCATGACATTTGGAGGCAGAACAGAAGGCTGTAGGGCACTGATTTTGGCTTTGTCTCCCCTAGGTGCTGGTCTGCTGTCTCACCCTCAGACGAGTTATCTTTGAAGTGCTGCTGAGCGGTCTAGATAGCGTGACTTAAAAGTGCAAGTCCCTAAACAGGATTCAGCCTCCCGGAATACAAATGCTGAGAGAACCAGAAAAAGCTCAGGAAAAAAAAACAGCCCAAGACATTTCCCTTAAAGCCCTGAAGAATGCTACCAGTCTTTACAATTTAAAACATCCTGGAATTGGAGGTTTCTGGGTATTAGTATCAGGATTTTGGCTTATTTATTTCTGTTTTACTTGAGGGCTGTCGAGAGGTGAGAAATTGTGTTTTATGATGTTTCTAAAGCATCTACCTGAAGTGAAGGGAGAGCGGGGGAAGGGTAGCCTTGCAGAATCCCTGTCTCAGAGGATACAATGAAGACAAGCTGAGATTGAGATGTGACAGACAGAGCTGAAAACCAGTCTCAGCCACTGCAGAGTCCCCCCTAAGCCTGCAGGAACTCGTGGCCAGTTTGAGATTTTGCTTGGATGTTGTTTTATTCTCCCTGTGCCCATTGTCCAGCATCACATGAGACGTCTCTGGCTTCTCTGCCTGCCTTTGTGTTTTGGATAGATCTCATGACTGAGTCCAGTTCCTCATCATGTCCTATAGCCACAGTCCTGGCCATTTAGTACTGCAACGCTTACTCACTGCATGTTGGTCAGTTACTTCCTGTGTTGTACTGAGCTATATAAAGCGATTCGGAAAGGTGGTACAAGCTTGGGATTGAAATGGACTTGTTTCAGTACTCACAGAATGACAGGCATGTGGCACTCGAAAGGGGGCCTTGGTGAAGTGAATACTGGAACACACACCCTAACAAATCCACAAACATGCAAACAAGCTCTTTCCATGTAAAGACCACCAAGCCTGCCAATCAAAATGGTGGACACTTAGAGATATGCAAATCAAATGCTTCCTGCTGGATGTTATTTGCACGGCCAGATTATGTTGTTGTTGCCACTAAATATTAAAGCTAACTTGTCTAAGTACTTTTTCCTCACATCTACCAGAATGAGCATCCTAAAACGAAGCACCAATTATCCTAAAATTAGTCTGTTTAAATACTTTAATAATCCCTTTTTGAGCAGAGTTATGCATCCATCCCCCAGATTTATGTGTTGCAGTTCTAATCCTTAGCGCTCCAGAAATTGTCCCTAGGAATTAGGGTCACCGTAGATGTAATTAGTTCAAATGATGTTGTGTCAGAGTAGGTTAGGCCTAAGCCAATATGATTGATGTTCTTATCAAAAGAAGAAATTTAGCGATAGGCTGGCACCTGGGAAAACCACGTGAACAAGGTACCCATCAGAATGATCTGTCATCCAAGGAACAATAGCAAAGATTGCCAGAAAACCACCAGAAATGGAGAGAGAGAGAGAGAGAGAGAGAGAGAGAGAGAGAGAGAGAGAGAAAGAGAGAGAGAAAGAGAGAGAGAAAGAGAGAGAGAAAGAGAGAGAGAGAATGAGAGAGAATGAGAGAGAATGAGAGAGAGAATGAGAGAGAATGAGAGAGAGAGAATGAGAGAGAATGAGAGAGAGAATGAGAGAGAGAATGAGAGAGAATGAGAGAGAGAGAATGAGAGAGAGAGAATGAGAGAGAGAGAGAGAGAGAGAGAACATATTTTCCCCTATAAAGAGCTAATCACACCAACACTGTTGTCCCCATTTTCTGGACTGCATAGCTTTGTGGCAATGATTCCTGCTGGTAATTCTAATCCAGTGGTTCTCAACCTGTGGGTCTGAGCCCATATCAGATATCTTGCTGTTCAGATATTTACATAATGATTCATAAGAGTAGCAAAATTGCAGTTATGAAGTACTAAGAAAATAACCTTATGGTTGGTGGTCACCAAAACATAAGGAACTGCATTAAAGGGTCTCAACATTGGGAGTGTTGAGAACCACTGCTTTCTACTAGTTTAAGGATGAAGTTCAACTCCCTTCCTAAAGCACATATGAGTGATCTTTCTTAGCCTGAGGCTGCCTGTATTGTTTCATTCCTCACATGACCCAGCTTCTCCCTACTTGTGCGTTCACTATAAATCCATCTACAGAGCATCAGTGAATTCTCTAAGGGACTTTGACTGTGACAATTCCTTGGTATCACATACCCCTTTAAATACTCTTCTTCCCTTACTACATCTGACTTGGTATCTCTTTACTTTTGTTTCCTTGTTCCAGATTGGGCATTGTCTCTGGAAACTTCTGGTTGACTTCCCCAGCCCCCACTATGGAAGAAGACCTCATAGGATGATCCCCAAATGCTCCTGAGATTTGTTTGTCCCAGATATCTGGTACACTGTGGGTTGGGTGCTTATTATATGCCTGACCCTAGTCTGTAGCCTTTACCAGGGGTTTACCCCTTGAAGTAAAGGCCACATTCAGCCTCTGTCTGCATTCCTGGTATTCAGGATGTACTTGGCACAGAATGACTAAGTGGGTCTTAGTAGAAGGAGTCTATGTATGTTTTTCTGCAGATACACACTCCAATATTTCCTCAGACTAAAGGAAACATATTTAGCCCACTTGGCAATGGGCAGTTGAAATAAAAACATTCAATTGATGACCAAGTATCGCTTCCATATTCTTCTTCTTTTCCTTCTCTGGATAATTACCCACAGTCACGCACTTTATAAAGCCTTTAGATGTAAGTGACTATGAATTATTACAGACTATAAGTCTTTCATCTTCCAGACTGACAGTCTATGCTTCCCATCTCTCAGGAGGGAGAGACTATTATAACTATATTTTTGCTTACCAAGAGAATTGTTAATGGTTATCCTGGAGGGAAAAAACTCTATAAATATCCAACCTATAATGAAGCCTTAAGCGTACTTTTTTCCTTTATTAATGAAATTCCTTTCACATGCACTGTCAGCGTGGCTACAGAACCACTACGCCAAGAAATAGACAAAGGCAGTCATGAGTTTTTCTTTTACCTGTTTGGTCCTCAGTTTGGAATCCGATGACAGATTGTTGTAGGTGTAATGTGCTTGAGTGACTCCACAGAAGAGAACCGCAACTATGCCTGAAATCCAAAAGAAGACCGATCAAAACCAATGTCCTCTCCCCAGTCAACGGACAGGGCTGGGAAATGGAGTTGCTATCAGGACAGGTAAAACTCTCAGTAATTACCATGTTAACAAAGCCCAGGTGAATCTTGCTACTTGCTTGAAAGAGGTCTTGGGATTGGAACATATAGAAAAACATTAAGCAGTAGAGTCTTACTAATATAGGAAGTAGTTTCTTCCTGGAGGGAAATGATGCTGTAGTCAAGAGTTAGAAAAAGCTACTCTTGAAAACATGAAGAAAAAAAAGTGTGGGAGTCAACTCTGGAATACCCAGAACAAGGGCCAACTACTTAGCTGCCTTTTCTAGTAGCTGGCACATCCACTTTCCACTGTGTGCCATGGGGAGCCTGGAAAGGTTTCTGTCGTGCCATAATTTAGCACTAAATCTATGAGTCACCAACCTAAGACCTGGACAAGGCTTTTGATGCTCTTTCCAATGCTTCTGATTGCCAAGTATCAGACAAGAGACCTCGTGTGCCTCTTTGCATCCCTGGCGAAGCTGGGCACTCTTTTTGTAACTGAGCACCAAGGAGCACTTCTGCCCAAGCCCCTCACTCCCGGAAGGTGGTAGGGCTGTCGTCTTTTCCTGTGTACTTCCTACCAGCCCATTCCTGGTCCACCGCAGGGAGCATTTCTTAAAACCACATTTCTTAGAGCATTAAATGCTACATGAAATCATACATGCCACATAGCATGTGGGGACAGAGAACAACAACAGGGCCAATGTGTTATTTGTTCCTTGGCTCTGCTACACTGTTAGTGTCCCTGGGCTGGGTGGGCTTTAGTGAGAGCTCCACTCTACTTTGGATTAAAGATTAGATTAATTATGGGAAATTGGGCATAGAGGGGGGCTTGGGGAAAAGAATCGGAGATAAGTACACTCCTCAACTCAGAACAAGGGGATTGAACTGAATTTTAAGCAGCAGAGGTTTTTGATATAAAAACACTCATAAATTAAACGCTGATGATTCTTAAGAGTATAGAGCTATGTGAGCGGAATACTGGCATTTCAAATGAGCTTGAAATAAAGAATTTTAAAGGGCTGAGCTGTTTCGTATGTAAACTGCATGCATTTATTTACACGGTGGTTATTTTTCAAGTTGGTATCAGATAAAATATTGTTAAAACATGTTTACATAATACTAGTACAGAGCCACTCGTTTGCATTGTGGATTTCTTTTAACATTATGTTTTAAATTTTTAGATAAAGAAAAAAAAACCAAGCAGGAAAATTTGTTAAGAAATATATATCTAATAAATGTCTTTGGAGATTTTTGGTCAGTTCTTAGTTTCTTAGCATGTCTTGGGAAATTCTAAGGAAATCAAAAAAGAAAAAAGAAAGGAAGGAAGGAAGGAAGGAAGGAAGGAAGGAAGGAAGGAAGGAAGATATCTAACATTACTCTTCACAGGGTTCCTATCAAAAATCAACCAGGACCAGGAATACTTAAGCGTGGTAAGTTGTTGAGGCATATTGGTTCGTATTGGTTGGATATGAAATGTTTCTCTGTGTTTGTTTAAAATATCATGATGCGTCTATCTCAAGTCTGCAGGGGAGTCCTCTGATTGAGGGTTCACTGAACCCCTCTTTACTGAGAAACCACTTGAGCAATGTATTGCTATTCTGGAGAGGATGTGGATAAACACACAAGTGTGCTGGGTAGTGAATTATTCTGAGAATAAGAATGGGTAAGATCCTTTGCAGGGTCGAAGGGGTTCAGCACAGCAGACACCTACAGGGAGCTGGTTTCCTCTCCTGCTTGCTTCTTGGTTACTGAATGGCTCTATCCTTGCGCACAGGCTCAGACTCCTGGTGACTCAGCATCAGCATCCCAGCTTGCTGTCTCCCTCTGTTCAGCATAGTATCTTATTTTCCCTGCTGTCCTGCATTTGGGCTCACCTTTTCCTTCTCCCACTGCACAGCATCAGTCACATTTATTAGCCAAGCCCAACCGCTTTCAGCTCCTCTCGCCATAATGTTCTCTTCTAAACAATCATCATTTTTAGCTTGGATGACAGCAATGTCTTTCTAGGTGAAGTCCCTACCTCCCCAGTGGGTCCCTCAGTTCCTGTGAGTCTTCTGCCAAGAACATTGTAATGTACTCCCAGAGTCTAACACTGTTCCTTCTTCCATCTCCACAGCTCTCTGGCCTTATTTTTTAACACACTTCCTCCTGACTCATGGTCCTGAGTACACATCCTGCCACAAGGCCCTTGAGCATCCAGAATTGGGAATGCTCAGTGCAAAACACCCGTGTGGTTCCCTCGTCCATTTGGGTATTATAGGGTGTGTGAGACCAGGCTACCAGATAGGCATAAGAACTGGTAATGTTGAATGAGATTAAACCCAAGGAATCACAGAGATTTGAGAGCCGGAGTGGACCATTCCCTATCTGTCTCTGTTTCTGCTCTGGAACACGTAACCACTGTACCATACTGAGGACCATGGACACTCAGTCACATAGCATAACACCCGGAGTTCTTTGTGCTAATGAGGAAGGTATCTAGACAGCCTGGAGCTTTTAGCCAGTGACCTCCCATTCCTGGGTATTCCTTCCCATAAGAGGTATATAATCACCCTAATGAAGTATGTGGATTTACCTCCACCATTAAATAAACCAGCAGAAACAAGCAAGAGTCTTCTCAGAGAGTTGCTTCATTAACTACTGCCAGAGGGACACCCTTGGCTAAAGAGTGGCACTTAAGACTCCAGAGGAAGGCTTTCTCCCCTCCAGCCCCTCTGGTACTCTTGGCACTCATTCCCAATCAGATTCTACTTGTCCCGGACTCCACCTCCTCCTCTCAGCCTTCTCCTCTCCACCTAGTGCAAATATTCCAAGGGGAAAGATAGACTTCAGACCTGTTCCTGACTTCCTCTTCCAGGTACCCAGAGAGGAGACCAGGAACCACTGAGGACTCCCCGTTTCCGACTTTGCCCTTCTACCTCTGGGTGTGCCAGCAGTGCCTGGGCATCCTATCAGAGAAGCAGGATGCAATAAGACAGGGGATCTCCTCCAATGTCACATAAACAGACCAACTCCCCTAATCGCTTTGTAAAATTGACCCTTTCGTCACTCCCCACCCTTCTCTTTGGCTCACCCGCTCCATGTTTTCTACTGTCATCAATGGTTTCTGCGCTTGTCTGTTTTTCTGCCTTCCTCACAGAAACAGAGCTTAAGAACATCTCTGGCCACTTAATCCTTAAAGAAGCACTGGGAACTTTCGAATGTTGTTGGTAAATAACTGAGTATTCTCTCTCTGGAATGGATGAGGGACTGAAGTCACCTTGGTCACCTCGGAAGTGCCAGCTGAGATGCAATGTTCCCCCAACTTTCTTTGCTTTTCTGCCTACATTAGGCCATCTATGCATGCCTTGAAGTGATCCCAATTTATCTGGTAGCTGTCATTTCTGATATTTCAGGGAAGGAGATATGTGATGTGGTGATTACACATCTGAGCTAGCTCCTCTCATCCTCTGAGCAGAGTTTTCTCTCACTCCACTGTCTTTCATTTCCTTGCCTCCTGTGGAACCCTAACATACAATGTCCCTACTAAATATGTTCAGAATCCTGTGTATGGCTATATTGTGTGCCTGGCAAACCTTGAAGATCATGTGATCAGAAGCTTGCTGTTGTAATTAAAGTAAAGCAACAAGGTTGATTTGGCCTTTACTATTAGCATACATGATCATAATTCTATAGCCCGGTAATTAATTAAATCACATAAATTACTATGATTAGAATGACTTTTATAAGCCAAACACACTTTGAAACTGTCTCATTTAGCTATCACCTAAGCCACCCCTTCTCATTGGAAATTTCATATTATGTTTTCAATGATCTGCAATCAGTTCTGATCTGAAAATAATTGATGGAAAATTCCAGAAATGCTTCTGTTTAAAATAGCGTTTATTGTCACTTACTGTTTTAATTGTCCAGCTGTCTAATTTTTTACTAGGCCTAGCAGGTTAAGCAGTGTCCAGGACTCAGGCAGAGGTGGGTGTCTTCCACCATTTCCTCCACAAGCAAGGGGGGACTGTAGTAGCCATAAAATTTCCCATCGTAGAACAAATTCAGAGTGGACAATTTTGTTTTCTAATGCTCATTTTATTTGTAACCTAGGTAGTTCTTGTGTTATTGTCGTGTAAGGCTCTGCACAGCAGCCTTAAATTTAACTGTTTCAGGCAACCACATGTAAGAGACAAGAGGCCAAGGGCTTTGTGCTATCCACCAATCAGTGGCTTAGCTCTAAATCCACCTTCCTTCTTGACAGTGATCCTGGCTCTAAAGATCACATGCCTCAGTCTCCTGTGGGTGCTGGCTGCTTCTGTCAGGGTGCAGCCCCAGAGGTGGGGGAAACTAGCAAACCACATAGAGGACCAACCCCCTCTGCTGTTCACTTCTCGGCCTTCTGCTTGACTGTACCTCACCAATGCTTCTTCC
This sequence comes from Rattus norvegicus, assembly GCF_021556685.1. NCBI lineage: Eukaryota > Metazoa > Chordata > Mammalia > Rodentia > Muridae > Rattus > Rattus norvegicus. The sequence goes on along the minus strand of NC_141541.1, from coordinate 103,303,836 downwards.
CCCTATTTCTGCAAGCATGTCCGGCCTCCCTTCCTACTTCACTGGTTACCTTTTACAGCATCTCCAGGCCAGCTCTGCACACATCTCAGAGAAAGAAAGGACAGACAGATAGTGACTTCAGTCAGGACCAGGAGCCTAAGAGCTCTAGCTCTTATGTGTGTATGCGCTTCCCATAGCTCTGCCTAGTCCTGACGGTTACATTTGCTATCCGCAACAACATGTTTGCCATTTAGAAATGATATTAGCATGTATCTTCTCCTTTAGAACCGGGACTAGGAAGACATCAAGGCAGAGGAGACGTTATATCTAGGGCCTCAACTCATTCTCCTTTTCAATTCTCCATAGGATTGGAATAGGTATTGATAAAAAGTATCAGGGGAATCAGGAAGAAGTGGCTTAGGACTAGAAAGAGGTCAGAACAAGGACCACAGAAGAAGTGGGACAGTTCTGACCTGGGCAGGTCTTATTTTCAGTCCTGTGACCTTTGAAGAACATATGTGTTATTCCACAATGGAGTATGAACATTCTCATCCTTGGGTATGTTCAGGCCAATGACCATCTTTCACTGTAGAAAGGGCTACTTTCATCAAGCAGAAGGTAGATATACTTGAGTTCTATGCTTTACTCATCCCTACACACACTTCATCAACCCTCCAGAATTAATTTATTAATTTTCATTATATACAAATATTTACATTTATTTAAATTATATTACTATATAATATCATTATATATGTATATGTTACATATAATATTGCATATATATAGTGTATGTGTGTGTAATAGTTAAAGCAAAAGAGTGGGAAAAGGGGTGTGAAAGGGGTTGGCGAGAGAAGGACCAGGGAGAGGTTATAACTGTATTTAATAAAAAACGAAATTGAATAATCTTGTTTAAAGAAGCTGATTGCTTATGGATTAGAGTGTAAAAAAGCCTGCTTTAAGAAAAAAAAGACAAGGAGAATGGAGACTTCTGCTGTGTTCATGCCAAGGACTGAGGCAACTCCTCAGGAGGAACCCACACCTTGTTTTCTGAGTGTGAGTGCTGTTGTTTCTCACCCCTCCCACTGCCTGTCCTCAGCACTCCTTGAATGTGCTTGGTTATACCTGCCTTTGTCCTCTTTAAAGATTTGAAGACCCCCTACCCCTTCTGGAAGATCTAATGTGGAGAATTTCTGGAATTCAACCAATGCAGTTAGTGAGATCCAGATCAGCAAGAACAGGGAATCTTATTAAAATACAGTAATTTTGGAGTAAGGCCCCAAACTCTGCATTTTTATATTGTCAGGAGATATTCTGGTCCTTACACTGAACTTCAAGAAGCAAACTTTGACCAACA